>NW_026623450.1:1115278-1175223 GCF_030028575.1 Malurus melanocephalus
GCTTTTAGATCACATCCACTGGTCAATGTGTCAGTCCCTTTTTGGAAGAAATATGTTAAATACCTATGGATAGTACATTTTTCCTGTGGTAATAATACACTGTGCATCAATAATTCATAACATGATTGGTACAAAGGGAATKAATTACTTTTTATGATTATTTAAAAGTTATGTATTATTACTGTCACAATTATTATTACTACTATTTTGGTCCAGTCTTTATTTAGATACAGTGGCTAGTCAGTGGCTAGTGTAGTTTTTTCAGGTGAGAACTGTTTGCAGTGATCTCAGAGAATCAGCATCCTCGCTCGGAGAAGCAACCCGAGCATATTGCCTGTAGCTCAAAACCTCTCAGTTTGAAAGCAAATCAGTTTGCCTTGAGATGCTGTGGCTTTGGGTCCTCCCCGGCTCAGCAATTGCGTCTTTGCGAGCTGCTCTTCCCGAGATGAATGGCGAAGGGTTTGAATGAGCCTCGTTGTTATGCAGCGTGTCCTGCAGCGAGAGGAGCCGAGCACAACAGAGCGAACCTCTGCAGCATCGCCGAGCCAGCTTTACAGAGGCGCTAAAACTCATGCACTTGTGCTATAAGCAGGCAGGAAAGCGAGGTCAGGATGAGCTGGGAAGCCCTGGCTCTCAGCAGCAATCTTTGCTGCGGTACAGGTCCATTATTGCGGCGCAGCGTTGCAGTCACGGCTCAGGCAGCGCTTTCTGCCACGTGGATACTCCGTGCCCTGCTACGTGCTGCTCATTTACTCAGCAGCCTCAGCAGCCGAGCCCCGGAGTGCCGAGAAATCTGAATCCACTCCCTGCCTTGTTATCAGTTGACGATGCTTCCCTGCTGGTTTCTTGAAAATCGCTGTCTCCAAAAGCAGCAGTGTGTGTTGAATAACAAACCCCTTCACATTCAGGCTCTTCAGGTTTGGGAACAGAGCCAACATTCTTGAASAGTGATTTAGTAGCCAATAAACATCTGCAAAGTCTGTAAGACTGTCAGAAACAGTAACATTGAAAGTAAAGATCATATCAGTAGCAATTCCCCTGTCCTGACAAGGCATTCAGTGCAAATATTTGTTCAGTCATCCTTGCTCTCTGTTATCACAGACGGTTTCATAGGTTTTGCCAGAGAAGCAATTCCATCTTCTTCCACAAAGCTGCTCACATCCAAGGCCTYTGCAATGTTAAGTACCGGCCTGCTACTGTTTCAGGACCTCCCACACGTRCTCCTTCCGAGAGCAGGAGCCTCATCTGTCTTAGGCAGAGGGTCTGCTTGAAGGGTGCTTACAGCTTTCAATTAGCGAGCATCTGCAGTGTCAAGGATTAGCTTCTCCTTGAAAATTCAAGTCCAGTCTGGCTGATTTATTACACTGCACCAATCTCTGTGATAGCCTGGATAGGCTTTGAKCTTTTCTAAGAATGATTCTTCTGCAGAGTTCCTGGAATTGCACTGCACTAGGACACAAACMATTTTAAACACAAGATGATGTTTGGAGTAAAAGGAGGTGTTTCTGCTTCTTCAAAAGCTCTTGGCAAATAGGCACATCTTCCTGAATAACTCTGGGCATGCTCTTCTGCTCCAGGAGCCTTCCCCCTTTTGATGCACTCACTCAGTGAATAGGAAAACTGAAAACACAGCCYGTCTTGAGATGCCTCCCAGTTTACTAGAATCTCTGAGGGCCTGTTTAAAAGGTGCCTGGGAAGAAATTCTGTAATGGAAATAATAACAGTGCAAGTTGTGGTGAGAGGGAGCATGAAGACCGCAATAGCTTCACAAAGGAAAGGAAACAAAACTAAAGAGCTGACTCAAAAATAATGTTATCAAACATTAAAATCGCTTTTGTGAAACTGGAGATGAGAATAATCTGCAGGCAGCTGCAGCTCACTCAGCAGTTTATTTCTGTTGGTTATTCKGTATGTGGTCAGGGAGGTGTGTGACTGCAGCCTTCTGTGCATGCTGGGGGTAATTCCTCTGGATACTGAATAAAGAGGACATCACATTCCAAGCTAGATGAGGAAAGAGAGACTTTTCTGACATATGTGACCTGGCCTGGTGTGAAAGATGCCTCAAAACCCATCTTATATCCTTGTTGCTGTTTCTGTACCACCAAAGCTGTAGCAGGAACATAGCTGARACCCTCTAAAGACAGGATGACTGATTTCATGATGTTCAGTGCCACTTGATACATTCTATCTGGCCTGTTTCAAACTTCAATAAAGGTGTTTTTATAAGGCATATGTAGKATTTCACAAATGGATAAGTAACGCACCAAACAATTACAATTTAAAGTAATTTTAGATATGTAGGACCTTGTGGATGCTCATTATTTCATAGCTTTTTATGCATGTATTACCTTATTTGTGCCTGTGTGTGCTCAGCACTGCTGAAATTGAAAGTCCAGGCTCTCAAGTTCAGAGTCTAGAGACCAAAGACTGTACTTTGGCACCTGTGAAAAGATCAGTTAAAATGACTTACTGAGCCCCACACAAACCTGTAGCACAAACMGAGAGATTGTCAGTCACTAACATGAATTGCTTAATGTGTTAAGTCCATCKGCCTGTCTTTTCTCATCTTGTGTCCTCTTCCTGCAACAGTGTTGGAGCTGGTGCACCGTGCACTGAGGTTGTGCAGGGAAAGGTGTCACCAGCTGCTCCAGGTTTGACTCTGGCACAATTCTACCATGTGCCTTCAGGAAGTGGTGACCACAGAAAACACCATGTGCGACTGTAGTGCTGTATCTCACTGTATACTTAGTGTGAAGGCAGATTGCTTAGCTATTCCCATTTTTATGCAAACATAACTTAGAAGTAGATACAGGTAGGTATATATTTGAAAATATCTTTCTTTCCTTGGAGATATAAATAATCTTTTAAATTTCACATGCAATCCCTGGATTTGCAGGATCTGTTGTGCAACAGTTGTCTCGGTTACYGTGAGGTTCTTTTTCAGCTTACAGTAATTTTTATGGCTATTTTATTGCTGGAGGCCTTGCTGATGCCCCTTTCTTACAAGCTGCTTGAATTTTTTTGCTTATGATCTCACAGGGTAYAGTAAGTTTGGGACATCAGTTTCTGAGGTTTAATATTTGCACATATGTCAGGGGAGATTTAGGTTGGATATGAGGACAAGATTCTTCACCCAGAGGGTGGCTGGACACTGGAACAGCTCCCCAGGGAAGTGGCCACAGCATCAAGCCTGCTGAAGTTCCAGGAGCTTTTGGTCAATGTTCTCATGCTCTCAGGCTCATGAAGCTGTCCTGTGAGGGACAGAAGTTGGACTTGATGATCCTTGTGGGTCCAGCTCAGAGTATTCTATGATTCTGTGGTAAGTACTTGTGGGTTTAAAACCTGATTTTTCCCAATCTGAGTCACAGCACCAAAAATGTCGTGGTTTGGACTGTGCTGAAAGCCAAAAGCACTGCACCCACAATATTCCCTCCCTTCCCCCCACYGGAGARGGAGAAGGGAGAGCAAAAGCCCAATTAACACGAAAATTTATGGCTTTCAGATAACATAACATAATTGAGAGAAAGATACGTATGTGCTCCAGAGAGTAGTCAGACAGGCTGAATAACTTAAGTTGCAAAATAGATTTATTACTACAAACTACTAAGAATACTACTGCACMGGGGAGGGGAACAAAGATAGGGAAAAATTTACAAGAAGAAAAATAAAAACGGACATTTTAAGACACCTGTTATCCTTTCTGGGACCCRTCTCTTTCCCAGGTCCTCCCTCTCCACCCCCCATGTCTTTTCCCGCACACACAGGGGACAGGAATGAAAGTCTAACATAGATCAAACTACTCATTACAGTTATTATCCATCATCATAGGAGAAGTGTTCTTACAGCTCCAAGCTGTGGAAGTTCTTTTCCCAAGAACAGTCAGTGTATAACTGCTGGTGGCGAGGGAATATTTTCTTTACCTTGTAGGAGAAAAGAAAGAATGTCCTTCAAGGCCAAACTGCGTTGTTTCAGCAGCATAAGACCACTATCACAAATCTCCTGGCAGAACACAGCTTCTTCTAAGCATCCACTTACTTCAGACGTAGGGYGGGGSCATCTCTCCCTCYCCGCAGAGCACAATTTCTTCTTAGCAYCAACTCGTTTCAAACGTCGTRGGGGGACCAAGCCTCTTCCCCCTTTTTGGCTCCTGRTAAGTTCAGTCCAGTCCTCAAAGGCCAGTTTTTTTTTCCTCAGAGTAAGGTCGCTCTCTTTTCTATACAGGTCTCTCATTGATGAAATATTCCTTTGGAGAACAACTTATTTTCTCCATGYTCGAGAACCACAGCACAGCACAGCAACCATTCTATCTTCTCCTTACTGTGATCTTCGGTCTCCATTTTTTTTCTTACATCTCCTCACCCTCCTGCTCTGCTTTTCCCCAGTGCAATTAAAAACTAACARCCTAAGAACTACATGGCGGCCGCCCGTATCTTGTTTGAATTCTTTCTTAAGTACCAGACAATRCGTCATCACAGAGGTGTAACCAACCTGTGCAGTTGGGCCAGGCCTGATGGGCAGCCTGTCCATCAACCTCAGAGCCATGATGGATTGGCTCTAAAACACAGGGGGCARGGCTCCTTTTGCTGGAGAAGAAGGAGAAAGTTTCTAGAACTTCCTCACAGGAGCCATCTTTGTGSTTTCTTGGTCCCATCCCCCTACYACCAAAAATTGGACCAAGTRAAACCATGACAGTACTGTACACACTCAGTRCCCCATGCAGTGGATGGAAGAAGCTATGTTTAAAAATACCATATTTGCCAGTTCTTTGTCTTACAAGTGAGYGAAAGAAACTGAATTTCATCTCTCATCAGAGTAGACTCACCCTTTCTTTGCTCTGTGCTTCTGGCTAAGTGCACCATGGAAATCAGTTCTGGCATTAACTACGAAGTTCTTCCACTTGCCTGAAAATACAGCACCTTGTAATTTAAATTGTCTTTGTACAGCATATGCCCTGTCTGAGCCTGTTTGGCTCTCAGGAGCAGGAGAGGAGCTGGCTCCTGCAAGCGGGGCCGCAGGAATGGGTGGCACGTTTCTCTAAATTCTGCGAGAGGCTTCTGAAAATATCCTGTGTGCATGCATTCATATCATAACATTACACCACATATATAGGGTCTGCTCCCAAACCCACAGCCAACTAGCATAACAAAATCAGATTTTACTGCTGTCGTGTCAGCCTAGGGTTGAAATATGGCTTTGAACCCTCCCTTTCACCCTGCTTTTTAAATGAAAAACAATCGTGCTGGAGTGTAATAGTGCTTACCCTGGCTGCATTTGGCTTTAGCTTTTTATTTTAAAAGCCTTATTTTAGTCTTTAAGAGCTCCCAATTAAACTCTCTAGATCCAGAGGGAAAGACTGAACGTGCCTGCCTGCACAACAGCAACTTTCCTGGGTGGGAAAGGATATTTTTGCTTTTAAAATAAATTGACATAGTGGTATGTTTCCCCCCTTCATATACCTTAGTCTTCTTTTTCCTGGTGAACCTTCATTTGCCATTTTGTCATTTTCTTTTTTTTTTATTTTTTTGTAACATCTCCCATACTCTTTCCTTTATTTCTTTTTTCTCTTCCTCTTCTCTTTTCTCCTCTTTTCTTTATTTCACCCTCCCCCTTACCTGCTGCCTAAAGTATTTTCAATGTTAACCCCTAATGGTTTGCATAAGAAGAGCAAACCACTTCATCTGATGAGTCAGTGCAGCACATGTTTTAAATCTCTTCCCAAATAATACATACACACCAAAAAAGAAGCCTAGGTCAGATGTTCCTTTATGCATCGTGAAAAGCACGTGGGAGACTATCACCAAGGCATCTGACAACATTGCACGACTCAATGAGAAACATGCCAGCTCAAGGAGAAAAGATTTGATTTYAGCCAGCTTTGCAGCAAACTTGAATAAAAAATAAAACTATATAACTATCGGTTTGTTAACAGCTCACCTCAACACTCCACAGCCCCAGCTCCCATTATAAGTTTTACTAAGATCTGGCTGAGGAAATGAGACTCACACAGTGTCCTGAATCTCACCAAGGAGAACACACTGCCGCTGGTCAGGGGAAATTTAGTCAGCTGTGACAGCGTGAACAATGAAGTGATTTACACCAGGTTTTTAACTAGTTTGCTAACTCACAAATTCTTACATTCATGCACATYGTTCAAGACTGTAAGATCATTTGCACTATGCCTCCTATTATGTGGGGCTTTCAGTGCATTTATTAATGCAAATATTAATTCAGACTTGCAAACTCAATTCTCTTTTATGTTTTATGGAATACACCTATCACAGTCTCTGTGGGCATGTACATTCATTTTATAAAAATAACATRTATTAAAATGTAACTAGATGCCTACTCCCACTGCTGCAGACTCCAGGCTGCACAGGGTAAAAATGACTTCGGGTTCTCAGGTATTCAGAAAAAAATTGAGTCGTAGCAGTCCTTCACAGTTAAAGCTTAAATGTGAAGTCTGGTGCAAGAAAGAAATTGATATGAAATATTTTCACAGAAAAGGTTTGGTCCAGGGCATGATGGCAAAGGGATGTTTCCAACATTGGCAAGACCCACCCTATGGTTCTTAATGGAAGATGTCAGACCAGGGCTATAGTTGTTCCTGGAAAAAAAAAAAAACCACTGGGTGAACAGGGAAAAATATTCACTCTAGTGGTCACTGTGAACATAAATTGTCATTAAAGAGTCTGTTCATCTGAAAGGACGTAACAGCTGATGACAGGTCAGTTGTTATACTTGGTGTCCCTGTGAAGCCAAAGGAGTGAGGTAACAGGGTTATGGGGGTGACTTCATTACAAGCTGCTCTGCAACCTCCTGCTGGAAGAAAGAGAGCAGTGGTAAAATAGAGCTTTTGCTGAAAAGGAGCTTTCTCCCGGGCCCAGAGCTCATTCCTACAAGTTTCTGACAGCTTTCCTCCTCCCACCCAACTAAAGGACATGGTAATAAATCTTTGTCAGTAGAAATCCAGTACACCCCTGAGATCAGACCAGCTGTGATTGGTATCATGCACTCTCCCAGGTCACACTGCCACGCTGTGTCTGCAGCCACAGGTCACCTGAAACTCCAACAGGGACTTTCATTCCTCCACCAAAAGGTTCTGCTGCCTGAGCGCTGCCAGCCCCAGCCAGGTGGTTTCWCACAGACATTCCCAATCCAGGACCTGCTTTGGGCAGCAAAAGGGACAACACTGAAAGGGATCCCACGCRGAGGTGGCCTGGGGTCTGCAGGAATTCAGCCTCTGGGGCATGTTTGGGGAATATTTCTGTAGGAGATTCTGAGGTTTGGAGTCTCTTCCAGCATGAGCTTTCCTGTCTGCACTTCTCCATAATTCATTCTTAATAGGTCTATTGTTTCTGAGGAAACTGGGAGGATGGTGCAAAAGGAAAAGGGTTTCAGGAGTTTCGGTGCTCGGTGGGATGAGTCCTGTCTGTGTGTAGAAAGCCTGTGGTAATGTGGGTCGCTGAGCAGTGTCCATGTTTACAAACTCATTTGTCTGTTTACACCAGGCTCAAAATTGGACCCTGCAAGTGTAAATAGGGGGTGGCCACCTCCTGCTTCCTCCAACTCAAACCAGAGAAGCTGAGGTTTTCTTGTTTTTCAAAAGATGCTACAGTCTTTGCACCAAGATTAAAKGGCATTTTTTGTAAGAGGAAAAGGCCTGACCTGCTGCTCTGGGCTACAATTTCCCATCCCTTGCATTGCTGAGCAGTCTGGGCTAAGCCACGTTCCCTCCCCAGATGTGGGTGAATATTAGTGGTGTTGGGTGATTTATGGTTTACTTTGGGATTCTTCAGGGGTAAAGGAGGTGTGTCAATGCAGAAGAGCATGGAAATATTAACTCAGATCAACCTAACTTTGTTCTTGGAGAAACGGTGATCTGAAAGTCTTATGTGCCCTGAAATTGTGGTTTGGAAAATACTGGAGTCAAGGTGTGTGTGTGTGTGTGTGTGTGTGAGTATATGACCTACAGAAATACCTCATCTCACCACTAATTTACTCACACAAGTAATCTTCATTTTTCTTTCAGCTGCCCCAGTTTATTTCCTGTTTCTCCCTCTTTTTCCTCCTCTTGCTTGTTTTGAAAATGCTGGTCAACACATGTTAAGCCAGAGTCTCCAAAACCAACAAAAGAAAGTTCAGGAGAGGCAGTGAGAGAAACAACTGAATAGTGTTGCCAATTTTAAAATGAAGATAAGTTATGCCGGACCTTTTATTGAACCAACGAATRTTTTATAGTGTTCACCATCTGAGGCCAACAGTTGTTGTTTTTTTTTTCTCCCCCTCTGTTTTAAGCTAGAATAGAAGATGTGTAATTCATCAGGAATCTGTACATTTTTAAGTAGCTTCAAAAAATATGACGGCCATGTGAGACCTACTGTGTCTTGACTTCCATGTCCATTTTTTCCYCACTACATAATGTTCTGTACCCTTCCCTCTGTGTCTCATTCCCTCATTCACACATTCTGTTGCTTTCAAGCCATCTTTGCTTTGTCAGTGTTACCTGATAACACAAAGCAGGGTTTAAGGCAGTTGTTGTGGCTCAGCTTGAGCCGGATCCCGCAGTGAGTGCGATGTGGAGGCTGCGTGGTCCGACCTAAGGGGTCAGTGTCACCTTCGCTGTTCCCAGCAGGGCCCTAGGTGAACTTAGTTCCTCATCATGTGATATCCTTAGGTCAGAAYTCTCATATCTAAAGGGTAAAACGTAACTGTAATTAACATTATTTAGCATGCCCCTGAAGTCGTCCAAGTATATAAAAGTTATTAGTCTGGATGCAGTGAACAGTGTCTGAATTGTTCTCAAATATTTGAATGTGCTGCAAGCTCCRTGTAACCTCAGAGCCTTGGTGCGTGGTAAATTGGAGGTACATGAAGCTATTGTGCAGGTTAAGGATGGCTTGCCTGCAAGAACCCTGGGTTTCATTTTCTTTGGCTGGTCCTTTCTGACAGCAGAAGAACAAAGGAAAACATTTTAAATATAAGAGAAATCCTGGAAAATTATATTCTTAAATGCTTTCAAAATGGTCAAAATATTGCCTAGACAGTATTTTGTCTTTAGGCTTCTGAGACTTATTTCCATCTCYGCTAAAATAGGACTGCCTTGCAAGAGAGTTGTCAGGATCAGCCAGTTAATATTTATGAAGAAATTTCATAGGGAAAAAAAATGATGCCATATATATTAATAATTATGTGAGTCCTGAAAAATACCATGCTGTATCACAAAGCTGGAATTGTCTGGTGTCTAGGCTCTTGGCACTATGGCCTACAGTAAACTGTATACTAAAAACTTGTACTAATGGAAAGGTATACAGGATTCCATTGGTAGGTGATTTATAGTGACTTCCTATTATAAACAAGAGGGAACAAATATCCCGCCTTGCTGGTTTCTTTGGGCGGATGTTGAGAGCAGAATGAGACATTCTTGGGCAGGCAAAAGCTGATTCTCTGGATGCTTGCAACTGGGAGCAGAATGAAGCACCAGAAACTGAGGTATAAATGACAAGCCCTAATTTTAAATGATTGAATTTCCATTTTCAGTGTTTAAAACTTTTTGGTTACAGAGAGAATGACCACTGTTTTAAGTAATTTTCAAACCTGTAATAAAAAGGTATTTCTCATGTGTAATATTAAATAGAGTCATCATAGGATCCCAATATATGCTGAAAGCCTACCACCATYCTTTGGCAAGAATCATAATTCTTTTTGAGACAGAACTAAACACTTTCAGCAGCAGCTTCTTTTGGTTTCARTTACTAAATCTGCTATCGAACATTACTGTTTGTTTAGGAAAATTATTTGTGCTGGCCAGTTGTAAGCTGTTGAAATGTATTTATGTCTGTATGTAGTCAGGTAAATGCCATAGTTTACTCTATGGAATGAGTCTTGGGAATGGTGGGGAATAYAAAAATTCATCACGGGTTTATGTATATAAATCAGAATTCATGTAGGTGTTTAAATTTGGGTGACAGCTTTCCTTGATCCAACCAGTGAGAGAGCCACAGTCCTTCAGAAGGGACCAGAGGTGCTGCCAGCAAGGGGTGTGAGATTAAACCACAGAGCTTGGAGAGAACAGCTCTGGTGCAACCTTGGTACCTCACAGAGAGCTGCTTCTCATGTAGTAGAGAGAGGGTCAGGAGCAGAGAGCCCATCAGCACTTGTTCCAGGGTGAGTCCTCAGCTGAGGCTGCTCGGTGAGGTTCAGGATGCTCCATTGTTTTTCCATTCCTTCCATCAGCATTTCTGAAGAGGTTACCCAGCCCCAATGCCATGTCCTTATTGCCTCAAAGATGAAATCTGGGAACATGCTGTGTGATGGTCAAGAAACTTAACACTTTCTATTTTGCAGTTCTTTGATTATGTTCATGAAGCAATCTCACCAAAATGTTGCTTTTACAGCTGAAATATACTTCGCAATTCTTGCACAGATATGTCAAATATCAAAAGCTTTAATTAACATAATTTTTAATTAACAATTGCTGTTTGAGCAGATAGATTACAAAAGATGAAGACAAAAAAAGCAAAATATTGGGCAAGACTCACCATTTGGGGGGGTTTATACATTTGATAGCATTTTGTCATCTATGTTTTTTCTCTGGTCAGTGARGAGCCAGATATGACCAACCCACATTTTTTCCAGGCTGTGCTAAGCCAATAAGGTGGCAGTTATATTACCAGTATACTGAATGTCTGTACATAAATATATAGATATAATATAAATATCTATAAATATATAGATATAAATCATAGATATRCTGAATATCAAAAGGAGAGATACGGTCCTCCCTTCATCCAGCTCTCAGTATATCCACATGGATGATAATGCTGTCCAAAGGAGAAAAGTGTGAGGAAGGGGACACGGAACAGGACTTAGAGATTTGTCTTTGCAGCAGCACTCAGGGACATTGGACTGCAGTGTTAAATAGAATGGCTGAAACCATTTCTGGAGGACATATCTGTTGGTTCTGAATGGAGCTTGGACAAGTAAAGATACAGAGGTACATTATTTGGGTGACAGTTTCATGGCATGTGAAGTGAACCCCACTTTTACTTTGAGGCACATCAAGTTAGTTTGACTGGGTAGATGTCAAGGAGAGCAGAAGGAAAGGYCTTTGTCTTGCTCAACATGGTTATCCCCAGCCAAAAAAAAAAGATGGTAATACTTATTTCTCTTGCTAAGGGCTGTTCAGACCCATGGGAGCTGCTTGGWTGCTGTGGTAGTGCAAAATGGAATATGCTGTCAGAGGTTTGGTACAGCAGAAAAGGATTTGTGGCAAGAAAAAGGGGGCCTGTGCTTTGAAATGAGGAATTTTCAGACTCATTGTACTAACATGCTTTGAGTGCAATTGTTAGCAAGAGCTTTGCAAATTACCAGTGATGGTTTTATTGTAACCCAGTTTTGAGTTTCTTTGACATAAACTGTTTGAAATAAAACAAAAACCTGAACAACAGAGTAAGAAAATATGTGTGATTCAGGAAAAATCTTTAGCAAAGTTAGGGAATGGGCAGCTTCTCCTGGATTTAATTTTTTAGCYTTGCTACTGCTTTTATATATCATGGGCAAGATGCTTTCTTTTAGAGCTGGCTAAACACCAGCAAAAAGTATTTGCAAATACTCCTTCAAATAAACGCTGGAATTGGAATGTGTGTCACCATTCACACCTACTTCCCTCAGAAGTTTGTACAAGCAATTTTTTTGTTCATAGGAAATATTTTCCAACAGCAAAAGAAACTGAGAGATGCTTGAGAGAGGTATATTTATATCCAGGTTTGCTCTGGCAATGATGTTCTCTATTACTTGCCATTTCCATTTCTATACCTACYGACCTATCCAGTCCTAAACTTCTTGAAAACTGTCTCTAATTAAAAAAAAACCCAAAAAAACAATGAAGTAGGGCTTAAGAATTCTTCATAGTCAAGTAAAGAACGAAGAACACTTTTTGTGTCATTCAGTGCCTCTTTCTCAATCAAATGTTTCTTTTTTCCTTGGSTCCTTGTCCTCTGTACAGGCTGGACTTCCCCCTCTTGAATCCCATTCAAGCATTGCTCTAGGAGAGCTTACGAAATCCTGATTTAAGACGTGCGTTTTTGGAACAAAACTTAAACCTTGGTCACCTGTGAACATTTATTTATAAAGCTGTTTTGCAGAAGGATGGAGGCCTGCTAGATCAAGCAGTTTGGCGAACAGCTGATCTCTGAAAACACAGCTGGTCTCCCTGCATTTCTGTAGTGGGACTGTGGTCTCCAGCAGTCACCTCCAAGGACTGGGCAGTGCAGCTGAGATGAATTATTGGCTGTAGGAAATGATGGGCTGCTGGGCTGTGGTAGGCAAGGTGGATGGCTACCAAGGGTTATTCCACTGGAAGCTCTGTTTAAAGACAAGATCAGTTTTTAATTAATAAKCTGATGGAAATCTAGCAAAAAGTTTGATTTGTATTTGGGAATCTGGCCTCACGAAGATGTGCATTACTTTATGAGATTTATGTTGTGTTTAGAGGCTTTTGGGATCTTGTAGCCATTAGTGCTCATGCCATTGCTGTTTCTTTTGTTTGACTTGTTTTCCATAGGTATTGCAGTTGGGCATCCACTTCTTGCTCCTCTGTAATGCATTTCTGTGTCAGGATAGCAAACCCACTGAATAAAGCTTATACATTCCTGCCTGGTAAATATTTCTGGCTTCTCTGGGACATGAGGACTTAGTGAATGAATAAATGTGACTCCTGATGAGGAAGTGTAATTTGTGCCTGTGAAGCAATTTCATCTTTGAGGGCTGTTGACCAGGTGTGCTTGTTGCTTGTCTCCCTCTCAGCTGCCTCTGYGACTGAGGCGTTGCCTGGACGAGGGCGCATTAAAACCCACACACATCATGTGTGCATGGGTGAGAGTCTTATTTTTAGTGCATACTAGAAGGTATTCACTGAAGCACAATGAGGCTGATTTTCATTTGTAGGTTTTGCAATGCCTTATGTCCTTATGTATTTATGTTTTGAAAAACTGTTCTATTACCCTGAAAAATGTAGGTGAACCTTCAAGAACAGCTACACCTTCAGTGTAGCTCTCTCCAGRCAGATGCCTGCATAAAGCTGGTCCTTCGTATGTGTCAAAGGAAAGATTTTATTTTAAATCTGGTATCAATTTTGGAACAAATCTTGGGTTATTTTTCAATAYGCCTATCTCCTGAACATGCTTGTTTTTAAAACTATTATAATGAAACAGACATTTTTTTTTTTCCTGTTTTCAGAAAATCTGGAGAACGGACCAAATAAGTGTGAAAGGTGAGTAAGAGACTTCACAGTTGCCCAAAACTATTTAACAGTTGTCCTGATACCATGTAGCTATGTMAGATGTGTGTGTAAATATTTGTTATTGCTTGAATCTAGCACAGCTAACAGAAAGGGATCCAGCAAAGATGAAACGTACTGGAAGGAGATCAACGCAGCTATGGCCCTAACAAACCTTGCCCAGGGGAAGGATAAACTGCAGGGAACTACCAGCTGCATCATTCAGAAATCATCACATATATCAGAAGTAAAGACTGTTAAAGTGCCATTAGTTCAGCAGTTTTAAGAGATGGGTCCTCTTTCTTTTTCACATCCAACAGGTGTTTTCCTCACTGGATTGGTTTTCAGCAAAATCTGATTCGCAGATATGAGGAAAATATGGAAAGTAGATCTCTTTTTACAGAATGGTCAGTTAAAAAATTAAGGTCCCTTCTGACTCAGATGTTTCCATTGTGTTAAATGAAATGTTCAATTGCTTCTATAAAAGGCATGTAAATTATAAAAACCCTGTTTTTATCAAAACATTAACTTATTTTATGTTAATCAAAGTGCGCATAAGATGTTTGCATTGCTATTACAGTAAGTGCCTTGCTTTGAAAAAATAAGCTATAACGTGGGCATAGTACAACAGTGTTATGCCTCAAAATGACAATGCCATAATGCTTAAACTTTGTATATTATTCCAAGTGGGCTTAAGCAGCCGAGGGCTAAACACATTACTGCTGAAGGCCCTGGAGAGTTGTGCTTATTTGACTTGTACAAATTGATGAGTCTTAATGAAATTGTTACATCATTCTCACTCTTTTTTTTTAATCAACAGTGTTATGAAAATTGTACAGTATGTTTTGTCAAAGTGACGATAAGGTTGTTATGCATGTTTCTTACCTGTATATGCAGTATATTAAAATACCAAAACCATTCCTTTGAAAAGTGCAATACTCTAGAACACACAAATTTAGGAAATAAGTTAATTGTTCAGATTATTTTGAACTTATACATACGCTCTCAGCTGTGTTGCTCATTAAAGATTTCTAGTTGAGAAGGTTTTAGCCAGACTAGCTGTAAATTCAAGTTGAATTTCTATAATTTTAAAGCTTTACTAGTGACTTACTAAAGTTTTGATAGAAGTAACATTTGTTTCTGCTTGTACAAAACTAAAACTATAGTGCCATTCAGAAATGTTTCCATGGTGGAACTTATTACTTTAATGTCGTTTAAACATTTTTATTTTGTATGTACTGCATAAATGAGGACAGTTGATTGACATTTCACATTWTAGCAAGAAAAACCTATAATATAAACTATCAAGGCCCAAACAAGAATCAMAAAGGGAACTGAAACATTGAAAAATCTCAGAATTTAAGGCAGGAGGGTTTTAAGAAGATACTAAACCATGCATTAAATGTCATGTCTCTAAAATTGACTGCTATTGAGTGTAATAGCTACCATAAAAACAGGTTTATTTTAAAATTTTATCTGGAGGTGTACAAGTTATTCTTAAGTCATGTAACAATAGTCTAATGAGGTTTACAGTGCTTGAATAAACAGTGGTAAAGCCAAAACCAATTTATACTGAATSAGTTACAGAAAACTGGAAAAGAGCTGATTGTTGTTAGGATTTGGATTTTTTCCTGTGGGTATCCTGACAGGATTTTTCCTACTTATCCCTTTCCTTGCTTCTCTTTATGGTGARCCATCAGTGAACAAGACAAGACTTTAGTTCTGCTCCTGCTGAGTTTAATGGCAGAACTCCCMCATCAATGGAAGCAGGACTATGCTAATGACAAAACTAACTTACAAATAGAGGCTGTTTCAGTTGCACTAAAATAGTCAAGAGACATTGCAAATATCAGCCTTGGTGTGACTTCTTAGGAAACGTCTTGATGTAACATAACGTTGTTGGTTTTATTTAGTGTACAATGAAAATTATTTGATATGAAAATATTTTGTACATATATATTTTTACTTTGTTTTCTAAATTGCTGATTTGCATTGACTTAAAGTGCCAAGCAAGAAATGTATGTTGTGACTGTATGAACAGTTGAAGTATGTTTTACTGACTTGCATCATTATATGTCTAAGATTCCATGACATTAATTTTTAATACTTTACTGGATTTTGGCATAATAATGTGAGTTTATAACTAATAGCAGAGAGTTAATACTTCACTTTTGTTCATACTATTATAAGTTATTCTGGTCTTAAATATTTTGTGACAATAAATTCATGGTTTTGACAAACTCTTCTGTTAGAAATATTCAGTGTTTTTGTGACAACAAAATTTGTCATGTAAAAAGGGTACTTGTGGGGACTTCTCTGAAGTAAAAATGGAGAAGGCAAGCCATTGTAAAAACAACTTGTTAATGGTTCTCTTTTCCAATGATCAAAGCACAAAAATAATCTGTAAAACACATCAAGTGGGTTTTAAATTTAAGAAATACTTGGCCTAATTTCTTGTTACTGTTTCCTTTAATTTATTTTTTTTCTACTGCTGCTTTAGAGTTTTCTGAAAACACAAATTCTGATGAATTATGTGTGTGTCTTTTTTAAATAATGAAAGTCATGATCAGTGCTGAGCCAACAGCTAATGAAAACTCAATAATTATTTATGATATTGGAAAAACAAACATTATTACTATTGCTCTTCTTTGTTTCRACATATGTAACCATTTTAGTAAAATAAATAACTGCAAACAACATCTTTCTGGTTTGAATTAAACATTCATTTATCTGTCCTTAGGCATTTGGATTTCTGGTTTCCTATAATAGTCAGGGTTTCCCTGTACTGGGACACAAGCATGTGACAGGCAAAGATGAAACAGAAAAATTAGTCTTATCACTACACCTTGTAGGTGTGTGAAGTAGTTTAGTTCATCCCAGATTAATGACTGAAGCAAGATTTGGGTGATGGCTGCTAAAGACAACATGGCATGATGCTTATAAATCATCCACACTGGAGGAGTGCAGGGGGAAGCCATAGCTAATGACTGGCCTGAGTCACTGGAGAAAGTCCATTAGCTGGGAAAGACTTTGGTCACTTAGGTTTTTTTGGGAATACAGGCTACATTTGCCTACATTACTGTGTGTGCATGCTGGGCTGTGGAACCTTGGTGGAGAAGATGCAATCAGCCCGTCCAGAAGCTCAGGGCTCATAGCAGAGAGCCCAGGGCAAGTGACCTCCTAACTTTTATGCCTTGGCAAAGCTTCTCTGCTTGCATGGATGGAGTGATACCTGAGTCTTGTGGGCAATCAGCACACTTCCAGGTTTTATGTCCTGCTGATTTTTTTTTATTTATGTGTACTGCTGCACACCTCTGGCCATTCAACATGTCAGTGGAGACCTGGAAATTCAGCTGATACTTGAGTTCCTGAGGGACTGTGTGCAGCCTGACTTTTGCTGTTGGGAATGTGTAAAARTGCCCACATCTTAATGATGCTGAGCTGCTTGGCACCTACTTTGTACCTGAGTCTGACTTAAAGAAACCAACTCAGTCTGCTCCCATCTGCTCTGTCACATCCTTTGACAGAGCTGAACACTCAAACTTACAAACCACTGAGTAAGGAGAGCTCCAATTTCCAATCCAATAGTTAGAATATACATTGGGCCAGGATGGCAGTCTCATCTCTAAGCATGACACAACTGCGGCAACCACTGAGCTATAATTCTCACTTTGTATCCTCATATCCTCCACTGGTGTCCTGTGTATAGATATGTATCCCAGGTGAATCATTCCACCATGGAGACTGAGAGCAAGTCCCAGGACAACACACAAGCATTTTAAGGACATTTGATAACTTGGTGGTTTAAGTTTTAACTTGGAGTTTGCCAAAGGATGGYAGCTGGTGTGAAATAATCCCTGCACCATGAGCTAGAAGGGAGAGATGGGGAAGGACGTTGAAGGAGGTTGATGTTTGTACTGTGAAAGGAAGAATGGATTTAGCTTTGGCTATGAGAAAGGCTACGTGGGCTTAAACCCATTTCTTCATTATCTCTTTTCTCAGATAGATTTTCATTATGGTCCCTGGCTTTGATGAATTATGTTTTTATCCACCTAAATTAGCCATCAGTGGAGATCAACAACACCAAATATCAGATGCTGTTACAGGAAGCAGCTTTGATTATAAAAATAATAATGAGCTTCTGAATTCACTGTACTCTTAATGCTCAGAGAATCCTTCTTTGCACTCCCTGTGTCATCCCCAGCAATAGCAGAGAGAGTAGGAATAGTTTTGCATTACTCAAAAGGGGCACCAGAGAAAGGACTTGGTGGCTGCCCTGTAGGATGCTCTGAAGTGCCAGGGAGTGGTGAACAAGGAATTACTGGAATGAGGAATCACTCAGGACCAGTCAGGGAGTATGTCACTAGGGCACAATTCACCCTGCCTACAAAGGCACTGCCAAGTAGTGGGACTGCAGCCACCAAGCTCAGATCCTCCTTCAGGAATCCTTCCAGAGGCTTTCAGGTTCCATCATGCCTCAATATCTTTCAGTCTTGCATAAATCCTGGACCATATTCYGACATGGCTTCTAAGGGCTGGAGAAGATGGTTGTATCCACTGGTGATTCYCCTGTGTGGGGCTGAAGATGAGAGTAAATGTGTTTAGTTATCCAGCTTTCCAAATCTGCAGAAAAGCTTCTATAAACAGAGCTTCACCAGGGCTGTACAAGTCTTATTCACAATTTTTGCATTCAGAAGAACACTGAGGACCTCGGAGCAGTCCTGGCAGAGCTGTTATCCCAGTACTGCCAGGAAAGAGAAACAGAACAGCAAAGCTTGCCACTGCTCCTGGCACTACCTCAGATGCCCTCTTGCTGTGTGGCAAAGGGGAGGGTGCAGCTGTTTCTATCATGTTTGACTTTCACAGAATCACAGAATCCYGGAATAAGCTAAGTTGGAAGGGACCCACAAGGGTGGAATCCAGCTCCCATCCCTGCCCAGCACCATTCCCAAGAATCACACCATGTGCCCRAAAGCATTGTCCAAACACTTCTTGAACTCGGTCAGACTTTGTGCTGATCACAGCTGACTGTGTTGTCTTTCAGGTGTTTTTCAGTACCTCCCAGAATAATCTCCTTAGTTTTATCAGGCACTAAAGTGAGACTGACAGGTCTGTAGTTTCCAGGGTCCTCTTCTTGAAAATAAGGATGATGTCTGCCAGCTTCTAATTAGTTGGAATCTCTCCAGGTTCCCAAGACTGCTCAAAAATCATTATGAGAGGTTTTGCARTGACACCAGCCAGCTATTTGAGGATTCTTGGATGTATCCCMTCAGATCYCATAGATCTGTAGCATCCAGTTGGAGAAGCAAATCCTGCACAGTTTCRGGGTCAACTGGGAACTGATCATTGTTGAAATCAGGGTCCTCCAGCTCAGGGCACTGAGAGCCCCTTGATCCATCATCCATGTTGAAGACARGRGCAAAGAAAACRTTAGGCATCCTACCTTSTYCATGTCYCTCCCTGCTTGTGAGGTGAACATACTCATTCTCTTATTGCAGTGATTTTCTCACACAAACCAGCTTTTCTGGCTGTGAAACCCCATTTTCTGCTACAAAACCTTCAACACGAATGTTCTTCCATTCAGCCCTTGGTCTTAAACCTGAACCTGGTGCTTGAAGGAAAATAGAGCCTGGACTTGGCTCAGACTGAGACCAGATCCCTCAGTGCTCCACAACCAGCTCTGAAGTCCAGTGAGCACCCATTCAGTGATCACAGTGACAGCTTTAAGCATGACAGCCCTCTGCTCTCATTGCTGTGCTTCTATGAGTCTGAGAGACTCTTGGAAAATCAGAAAGAACCTCAAAGATTTTTAGGCTCCTAACTTAACAAATCAAAACACTTCTGAAGGTCTGAGGGCCAAGTCATGTTTCCATGGCCAAGTGCAGGCAGTTACATGCCTACTCTGAGCCAGCYGGACAGAAACGTGGGTAACCAAGTTTGGCATCAAACCTGAGCCACTATGTCAAGGTCCCCTGTAGAGCATGAACTGGTCTTAGTGTGGTGCGAATATGTCTGTGCAGCACTGGGGTCATTGATTGTTCTGTCTTGTTCACAATGTCCACACATTTCTTGGTGCTTCGGCGCAGTATTTYGAAGAGGACAATGACACAGCTTTGTGTGGCTGGGCTGTTGGGTGGAGGAGGACGTTGGCACTTGGAAGCTGCTGTGTTGCCATCCCTGCCCAGCCTGGTCAGGTAGGGCAGGAAAGGGAAATGAAGCATGATGCAAGGGGCTGCAYTGCCTGAGAGAACGGCACTGACACATTGCAAGAGAGGCTGCAGGAATCCAGCCTTGATGCCAGTTCATGTTTTACGAGCTGGTTTGCAGTGCCTGGGTGTGCTTGATTCTCATTAGCAGCTGAATTGAGACCCAAACCCACAGCTTTCGCAGTGCTGGGTTGCTGAGCCAGTGTTTAGGTTTGGGCCCCATCTTGAAACTCCTCCTGTTTAACAAGAAGGGAGGCGTTTGGCTAAAATACAAGTACCTTGAGGGGGGAAAAAAATGAAGAGTAAAAAAGAAGTGGAAAAGAGACACGAATGCCTAATGCAACAGAAAAAAAAACCCCAAACCTCCTTAATGTTGCTGTTATGTCAGCTTGGGTTATTGGCAGTGGAAGTGGTTATTGGCAGCGGAAGTTAGACCTGGCTCAACGCTAATATAACTTGTGCACCTGACTTYTTAAAAGGAGCTGAGATCTGGTTTCTTTATGGATGGGCTTTTTTCCTTCATGGTATTGGTCCCTTCTCCAGATTTTCTTAACTTCCCTTTCAGCCTGCTTTGGACTTGACTGTTCCTCTATCTTTCTTCCTGCCTGAAAATCTCCTGTTAGGTGCAGCCATGGGATCCTTCAGGCCAAAGCTCATTGTTCTGGCTTTGCAGTTTCTGGGGCCATATGCAGGCAAACAATGTATGATTCAACAAGCTGGTGTCCAGTGACAAAGTTTGGTATCTCACTTCTCACAGTCCAGGGCCAAGGAACATATGAAGCCTCAGGAGTGTGCAATAGGGGCTCTTCAACCAACAAGCTCACCATCTATCACTTCACTCCTAACTACTACTGCTTTTGGCTATCTTAACTCCCAAAAGGACTGTCAATTTAACCATAACTACCTTAGAACTGCCAAGTCTCATTTTATGAGCTGCTTTTGAGAGTTTAGCTATTTAAGGCTGATTTTAAACAATTTTTATTGGTACTTCGTGGCATGTGCCTGATTTACAGTGCTGTAAATAACCACAAATTAGGGACATTTCTTTCTTTACAGTAAAGGCAYATTATCTTGAGCATAGGAAAGATAGTTTGTAGGTAAAGAACTGGAATGCAGGCCCTTTTCTGCCACAGGCTTCCCGTGTGAGTCCAGGTAAGACCCATCCTGAGTTTGGTCCATGCAGAAAAACTGACTCTCCTCTGGGGATGTTCTGAGCACCAGGGATGTGGGATGAGGGTCCCATCTTGAGATGTCCCTCATTGCTGTGGTAGGAGATCACAGTGCTGTGTCATAAGTGGTGCACTCAGTTTGATGCACTTCAGGAGCTGTAGGTATCTGATGCTAAAYGTAATTTAAAATTTCATCAGAGCCACAAGTCCCAGTGCAGGCATCACCTTCTGCAGCGCTTCCATCCCTTCACTGACTGCAGCAGGAGACTGAGCTACTGAGACCAGAGACTGAGTTACTGAGATCAGATGCCCAAATCTGATGCASCTGAAGCTGGGGAAGACAAACCACTCTCAAGAAAAGCCTTGGCACCCACACCATGAAGACTCCTGGTGGGCCCAGGCCACCCCTGCTGATCTCCCTTTGCAATATCAACTGAGRAGCACACTGAAGCACATGGATAATCTCATCCTAGGAAATGTGAAATGTGTCTTTTAGAAAGTCTTATTGCTGTCCTGGAATTTGTGGCTGTACAAGTTCAGGTGGAAGATAAGATGTTTCAGGATGTAGGACCATCCCTGTGAACTGGGAATGTTCAGCAGAGCACTCTGATTTTCCTTATATTAACTRGTGCATGAATGAGAATCTTCAATCTAAAGAATTTAAAGTTGTTTTTTCACCTTTGAGAGAATTTTTCTCCCATGATTGAGAACTGGGGAATGGGCTCATAAGGATGAGAGGAAATCCAGAAGTCAGGCAGCACAAGACAGCCCTGTCCAGTGCTGCCATGGTGGGAAAGGACAGCAGACCCATAGACACCACAATGGGGTCTTCAGTGCCCTCCCTGCTCTGCACAGACGGGTTCCTTTTCAACAGTAAATTCCCTATTCATGTTTACTGCCTGCACATACAGAGAAAAAATTCTATTCATGGGCAAAAGTGAGAGTGTATAACTGAAGTACATGGCTAAATGCTTTGGGCAGTGTTTAAAATGTTAATCCTAACTTTGGGAATCTTGTGAAGTGGCCACAAAATATGTGGCYGGATTTTAAAATGTTCCAAGTACTCAGTGGCAGCCAGTGTAGTCATGAAACATGGTCAGCAGCATTTCAGCTAAATCTTTGTGAATTAAATGCCAGGTCAGCAAACTGGAAACATTTTGTGGAACAGGACAACTGTGTTTAATTTCTTGAATTTCTTTTAAGAAAGTTTCAAATCCACAATTTCTATTTGTTTTTAAATGAAGAAGTCTAATTTTTCAGATTTATTTTTGTTGTCTTTAAATGTAAGATAATTATAGTAAAAAATATTGAGATCAATGCCAAAGTAGAAATAATTGAAATTTACAAAAATATTGAGGTTTCCAAATGATGTTTAGTGACTTTCTAAAAATGTTCTTTTGGCTATTTGTCTTCATTTGTTTATATATTTACHCTTTCTAACCCATTTTAAAACAACCAAAAAAAAAAAAAAGTTTTACCATCTCGAAAATATCAACAGGCTGGGACAATACAGCCTCCAGAGTTGCACCGAAAAATTTTTAATGCTCATTGTCCTGAAAACAAGAGCGCTTTTCCACAGTGACCTGTGGATACGATAGTCTGTATCTCAGTACTTTTTTGAAAGTACTAGTTTTTATGTTGAATCATTTCAGCCAGCACAATGCTGCTTTTGCTGTGGGTCACCTTWGTATCAGTGTCCTGTTGCCTTCAAAAAAAAACAGGGTTTAAGAGAAACTGTGAGACTTTTTCTGCTGTCTGGGATATTGAAAGGAATTTGCATTCAGATGGAAAATGAAGATAGCGAGCGTAGCATTTGCTGGTATTTCTCAGCCTTGGAGAGCAGACACCCAATACAGTAATGAAATATTCTATGTGGTGTTCGTTCATGCATGTTGATTACAAATAATAGAGCAAGCAAGAGAAAGCAAGGGGATCAGGCTGAAGGAGGYATCTCCATCACTTAAAACAAGACTGCAACAGCAATAATAAACGTCTTTCTCAGTGAGCAGGATAATGGTAACCAGAAAACTCAGAGTGCTCCAAGTTTTGCACCAACCTTTTACTGGCAGTGAAACCACATGCAAAAAAAAAAGGTGAGGAAAAAAACCCAGMAAACAGCCAGRAGTGTCTCACCATGCTTCAAGATAYAGAAAAAAGAAAATCTTAGTAATTTCCAGTCTTTTAAATCCTTAACTACAGTCCTGAAGCTGATGTCTGCTGAGCAGGGTGTCTGTAGGTGGGCAGCARAAAGGTCTTCTCGAGAGCAGCCTGCCCAGACTGGTGTAACCCCATCAGGCCATGCCCAGTGCCAAATTGGAAGAGGCTCGGGTGGAAAGTCTGGTGCTTTTGTCACTTTAAAGTATGTGAAGTGTTATACAGTTACAAGTTAYATTTATCCACCCTCTTTCACTCTTTTATTTAAAAGCCTTTTCTTTATGGTCTGAGTTCCTGGAAAACCACATCTCTCTTACTGCTATCTCAAACAGGGCTACTTGCAACAAGTGTTTTCTATGAAAACAATAATATAAACTTTGCTGTAGTCAATATCAAGCATCTTCTAAGAAGCATCAATCAGATGCTTCAGGAATAAAAATGCAAGAAAATTGCAATCTTTTTGAGATTTCCCAATGGGCAGCTGGGATGGGAACTCTATACACAATTTATAAAATGAAATATTGCCTGTATCTGTTTCACAAGGACCTGTACCAGCATGAGAGCAGGGTTTGGTGGTACCCGGATTTACAACTTGAAATTAAATACAGGCATGTGGAAACATTATTATGTAAACTAATACTGAGCTGCTTCTTGCTGCATTCCCTCAACAGCAACAAAATAGTAGCATCGAAACCTAAGGCCAAGTGTCATTTTTTAGCTTGTTCTGTGAGAATGAAAAGAAAATCTGTCCCATGTAGAACCAGGAGGAGTCATTACTTTTTCATCTGTGAAGTYTTAAATGTCACAGACCCCGGGCTGAACTCTGCTTTCATCAAAACCAATGGAGTTTTTTGATACTGGTTTCCACTTGAGTGTGAAAAGGTACTAGAACCTAATTTTTCACCTTTTACTGAGAATCCTGGCAACGTCTCCAATGTATTGCTTTCAGTAGTTTGTTCTGATAGCTCCTGTTGCTCTGGTAGGAAGTAAACTTCAGAGAAAGAGTAGGTCAGAGACACGCAGAGCCCYGGGGTGCTGTTGATTCATCACTGCTCTAGCCTGAGGCACTGCTGCACAAACCCAAACAAGAGGGCAAAGTGTTCTAAGATGCAGCCAAGTCACCTTCATGTGTCTTTTACCCTCTTCTCCAGGCCCTGCAGATCAACCAGGAAATCACCAAAACAAGCACTTGATACTTACCTGTGCCTTGATCCTGGCCACACCTTCTTCACAATATCAGGGCAGGAAGAGACACAGCTGCTCTTGATCCCATAGGGCAGCCCCATATCTGGCTATTTGCACTGTACAAGGTTGTCAAGTGATCTGCCAAAACACTTATCCCAGCCACTTAAGGGACAAATTGTGGAAGTCCAGACAGCTGGCTGACATCTCAGGGATCTGCAGGAGCAGCCAGTCAAGCTGTGCACAAGGCAGGAAGGTACTGAAAGTAACAGTCAGCATGAACTTCTTATAAACATATTACGAAAATCAATTTGATTTCCTTCTGTGACCGTAGAGCAAACCATGTGTATGGAAGATACACAGTAGGTCAGACAGCTACTGGGACTCTAGTTAGGCTTTTGGCAAYCTCTTGTATGACATTCTTATAAATAAGCAGAGGAAATATCATGGAACTGAAATTACCATTGAGAGTGTATAAAACAAGTGGAAAACCCAGGAAAGTTATTAGAGACTCCTTGTCAAAGTGAAAGTATCCATCGAAGACTTCCATTGGGGTTTGTTCTTGGCAGTTTGTGTTCAATATTTTCATCAATAGCTTGTCCAAAGGAATAAAGGAAAGGCTCCCCAGCTGTACAGTATGTGCTATTAGCTTTATACAGCCAGTTCCTAGGGGGCATATAGCCCAGAAAAGGCGCCTGGCTGCTGCTGCTGGGGCGTGCTCCCCCTGCCTCCACCGCTCTTCATGGTGGTCTCAAGCAGAATAAAAAGCGGAACTCTTGAAATGCAGTATCCTGATACATTTTTTGTTGTCAACTTGATGCTCCTTCGAGTATATCAGATGCCAGGATTAGAATTCTAAATTGTCTCCACACATTGAAGAAAAACAACAGAATTCATCAGCTGTTTTGCAAGGACCAGTGAACAAAAGTGATGAACTACACAGAACACGGTGAGGTAGTGTCCTGGTTTCCTTAAAGCCATGGCAGGAGTTCTGTAGGAGATAAAGGCTGATCACAAGGTGAAAATGATCCAAAACTATTCTGTTATTGTGAAAAAATAAATGACACGCTGAACTGCATATGTAGGTGTTGGATTATATGACATGTAAGTGAATGTCTTCTGCTCTGTTGAACTCTGTTGGGGCTGCACTTACAAGAGATAAGGACCAGCTGGAGGCACCCAGTTATCATATTTGGAGTAAACATGTTCTGCGAGGGAAATCTGATTTGTCTGGGGTTATTAAGTGTAGAAAAGATAATGAACTTCAGGTACACGTGGTCAACAGAGACACGGAGAATAATGTCTTCTTTGTACAGTAGTAGCCTTGAGTAATAACGAGTTTTAATTGCTGTAAAGGAGATGGTAGGTGAGTTCCTGGGTAGGACATGCTGACAGAAGAAGGAAGGTCGGATAGGGAAGCATTGGAATACACATCCTGTGTAGGTAGCAGACTTTCCATCAATGAAGCCTTTTTAAAAGAGCTAGTTAGAGACATATTCATCAGGAATTAAATAGGTGTAAATTATCCTACTTTGAGACAGGATGGCCTCTTGAGGTCACCTCTCCACTCTGATTTTCCATTTCAGCAGTCTGCCTTATAAACATGGCATGGTCWGTTGCTCAATAGATGGTTAAAAGAGTGAATAGCAGCTGGTTTATTCCTCTGTTTTTGTGAGGTGTGTTTACATTCCAGGCATAAGAGTGGAGGGGAAGGACAGCAAGTTCTGATCCCACCAGCCAGCCAGCCAGCAGAGGAGACCGGGCAGCCATCCACTGGAGGCTGTTTAACTTTCACAGCCTTTCCGAGTCGAACATAAGGGACAAAGGTGGCTCCCAGATGGAAGACAACAGACTTGAAAAACATGCAAGGTACGTACATTTAACATGTAAGTTCAAATTGCCAGAAGAAGAAAGCAAGGAAATTTCCAGCTAGGTGCAATGGAACAGCTCCTGAAGGATCTGTAAGTGCTTTTGGCCTCCACAGAAAATACTTGGGCAGAAACCCTACAGAAGGTATGTTTGTTTTGAGCAGAACCTGGAGTTCCTGCACAGAGCTCTCTGAAGGCTGTGTTGCAGGATTAGCCYATATTCTCTCTACTCAATGTCATGGGAGACTGAATGTTTTCACTGTTTTTTGGAGCCTGACACMGGCAGACAGACCACAAAGAAAAATACGGGAACAGATCCTATAAGCTACTTCAAATAACACTTGCTCCAGAGCATCTGGTGAATGCTGAGAAAWCCTAGTTTCACAAAAGATGCCAACAGGGGAAGAAATTATTTCACAGTTTGCCTCAAGCTTCAAAAGGGGTTGCTGAACATGTTAACCGACACCCTTTTGGACAGGCTGGTTTGCGGTCWCTGCCGCTAACGAACAGGAAAACAAATGCCTGTAGTCCGAGCAGGGATTCACACTCTGCACCACAAAGCCAAGGAAATTGCTGCCGGAGAATCCCCAGAGCTGCTGGATGAGAGCGCACAGGCTGGCAGGATGTGTGAAAAAACATCAGGAATGTTCTTTATGTGACAAGACGGATCATTCAGAAGGAAGACTGCTTGGAATGTAAGGATTCAGTATATTGACTCAAAGGGACACTTTGAACACGTTCCTAGGCATGAGCAGCTCACTTCAGGAGGAAACTAGGGGACAGGGAACTGGGGAGGTAGGAGTAGGAGGCAAAGCAAAGTCAAGCTATATGCAAAGATGGAGACTGAGCCAGAAGTAGAAAGGGGAAAAGTAAATCAGAATTTAAGAGTCTTGAATACATTCATTATGATAAGGTGGGGTTTTTTTGCAAGCAGCAGCAATTCCATTAGCCAAAGAGATACACAGCCACTTTTGATACAAAAGAGACAAGCATTTTATTACCATTGTATCAAATCCAGTGAACACAGCAAATTCAATCTCCTTTCTTTGCCAGCTACATGATTCACAAGGTGTTCACTAAAAAGACTGACAGTCCTGCTGTTYGTCTGTGCCGAATAAGCTATTCTGGATGCAAAGAACTCACATATATGGACAGAAATGTTCAGGGGGATGATGAAACCTGAAATGGATCCAAGTACAGAATAATAGAAATAGATTTTGGCTCTTAAGGTAGGAAAGAAGAATATCAGAGATACTGCTAATGGGAGCTGGTTATTAAACCAAACTGCTGATCACTGGAGGTTGGAAACCAGTCAAATATCCTAAATCTGAAAGATCTGACCAACATAATAAATTACCTGTTGGTGACAGAACATGAATTCCTCCCTCTACCTTCACCTGGTGCCAGGGATTAAAAAGACCCTGATTGTCACTTGCCAACATTTCAGAGAGACCACAAGGCTAGTTCTTTATTTAGACCAACATCTATTTTCTTGTATTAAGATTCAGCTCCTTTAACAAGAGTTGCAAAAACTGACTTGTKAAAACATACTTACTTAAGGAAATGGCAGAAACGTCTCATGAGATCCTTGCAGGAGCAACGCATAATACTGATACTGTTGTCCGTCTCTTGCCACCAACTTTTTATCAAAYGGCTTTTGAGAGGTCTGCCTGGAGAATATAGTATTAACTCCATAGTCTGAATAAAAGAATGTGAAACATTAAGAATTAGATCATGTCTTTTCAAAAATTACAGTCTGATTGTATGTGAAGACAGTATTTTTCTCTATTTATTGGAATTGCCAGACCAGATACTTTTCAAATTACCAGCAAAAGCAACACAGCAGKGGATGTTCCAGTTCCAAAGAAACATTATCATTAATGATTTAATTATTTTCTTTGAACTGAATTAAAATGCAAACTTCATTCCTCAGTTAATTACAGGTTGGAATTACAGGTTATGYCCATTAGACCAAGGGAAAATGTGAAGTTATAGACACAATACCTTTGTCTGCAACTTTTCTCCTTCCCTCTTTGCATCTCCCAATACATCCTTGCCACCCAGGAGATGAATTTTTTCAGGGATGAGTTGACTTTTACAGGACCTGGCTCAATAGGGTACAAGACTAAGTCATGGCTTCTTTTTGACAATGTTTACTACTAAAGAAGAAGCAGCTACTGAATTAGAATAATAATAATCTTAAATAAGAATAATCTCACAGGGTTTAAGCACATCTTGATCTTGATTTACATAGGCACTGGCTGTGCCACCCATTTCCATAGAGTGGAATCTGTATTTTATCATGCTGGGGGGAGCCAACACTTATAAGGCAAAAAGCTGTGAATTAGATACTGGAACTGCTGGATAAGTAGATTTGCATTTTGAGTGCTGCTATTTGTGTAGACAAAAAGATGGTGCTTTTGAGATAACACTGGAGCTGCAGAGAGGGCCTGAAAACATAAAACCCGATAGTGAAAGGAGCCTTGAAACACAAATCTAAACCCACAGCCAGAATTCACAGTCCTGCTGAGAGAGGCTTTTTATTTACTTTTCCGTGCCATTGAGAGCAACAATTCATTTGCTCCTTATATATGAATGCATACACACACGACACCAAGCAATATCCTGCTGATCTGAAATGCTCCCCTGGCCTCACACCCTCCCCACTGGCAATCCCCCTCCCAGGCAGTTCTCTTCCGCTCCGCAGCAGCACAGCCCCGGGGTACGTAACCGAGAAACCTCTGCTTCAGACAAGGGAGAAAGCTTCATGAATCACCAAACAACACTTTCAGGTGGGAAAAACACATTCTTTGTTCCTCTACATGGAATTAGAAAAATATGTGTAGAAGTAAAACTCTGAAAACCCCTGGAGAGCAATTGTGCTTTTTCTCTTTTTTTTTTTTGGTTTTGTTGAACTTGTGAATTTTGGGGTGGTTTAATTAAAGTCTCAAAATTCTTTAACACTAACATTCAAATGCTTCATATTTTTCCTCTGGACTTGTAGAGTTTCCGTCCTCCTCCTCTTTTTCTTGTGTCACTTTTACTCTGCAATAAAACAATTGAATCACACGCTGGTACATAAATATTGGCAGATTTTTAGGTTTGCTGCTTTTTTTACTCAGCCTATTGGGCAAACAGCCTAGAAAGGCTAAGTTATTTGCCAGAGTTTGAATTTCTGGCAAACAGTGCAGATCCAGTACAAATCTCAAATCATATTTTAGGAATGCCGTGCTTCTACCGCACCTTTCCAACTCTTCTCTCTGTGCTCTAATGACTATTATGGGGAAATACGTTCCAGAAATGTGAAAATCAATGTAGTGGGAAATGTACCAAAACCACCTTTCCACTTATACAATCTCAGTTGTCCAARAAACACAATTAATTAGTGTTATTGAGCTGTTTAGCTCCCCAATAAAAGCTTTTTGAGTGATTATATGAAGAACCATTGGTACCAGAGACTTCATACTGAAGTAATTAATGGAAGTTGATTATATTCTGACAAGTTAAACACAGGTTTGTTTGATATTACACACACATGGAAAACACATGCTCTATTGAGCTCAGTACCTAGGAGTTTAGATTAATGGTGTTGATGAATTATGTGGAGATTATATACTTTGCAGACACATAATGGACCTGATTTTGAAAAGCAGGCTCTCATTTTGCTCCTGCAATTTTGAGGGTGTGAATAATTGCAGGTGATTTTCTAGCAGCTAGACATCTCGCTGCCTGGTGGAATTCCTTTGGGCAGAGGTCATGCCTGGTTTTGTGCAAGGCASTGGGAGGCACTGGGACAGACAGTGAAGAGCAAACCTACACTAATGCTGCACRCTGGAACCACAGTAACCAGCGAGGGCAGCTCTTCCTTGCACAGCTCAGYTGGAGCTTTCAAGAAATATGTTCTCTGTCTAAGTTCAGRGGCATGTCATGAACTTGAGGCTCARCCCCAAGACGGGAAGGAAGAAGCTGTCTCTGTGCTTTCTCCTGCTGCCAGGCAGATGTTGCTGCTGAGGCTGTGTCCTTGGGTCATTACTCGGGTTCACCCAAAGATCTCGGCTGACTGTGTCGCATCTTTCTCTTGAGGCTGTGTCTAAAGGGTTGCTGAAGGGTCATTGGGATGAGGGCAGAGGTAGCAGTGAGTGCTAACTTTTAAGGTCTGCAGGGGATGGGCAGTCAGGAGGTAGAAGGCCAGGCTCAAATGAATGGCTTGGCCCAGGCAGGGAATGGGCTCAGGTTTTGGTTTAGTTGCACTCGTCCGCTGTGTAGCGCAGCCTGCATAGAACAATCAGCCCAGGTCGGATGCCTTCCCATGTTACTTACCCACAGGAACACATCAAACCAGTTTCATAAGGCATTTACTGAGTGCTTGGATCCCCAAACAAACACGTTCCATCAGGATACTCCTAGGAGCCTGCCCAGAAGGAGCTGGGACTACAAATACCCCAGACCCAAGCTATGAAGACAGGCTGATTGCAAACTGCAGATAACAGTCTAGCTTTCACAGCACTCCTGGGAATGGCTTCTGAGTCCATGAGGAAGCCCARAGATGGATGAGCATCTCCTTCTGAGAGCAGCAGATGTGATTCAGTTCCAGACTTCAAGTGAGTCAACATGCAGCTTTCCTTGTGAACCAGGCAGCTAAACTCCACTGACATGATAGAGATCTCACCAAAATCACCAGAAAAGGATGGAGAGAGATGCTACAGAAGCAAGGGATCTCAACACCCAGGGCAGGGTGAAAAGGGGCAGACACCCATCCTGCTGGGATTAGCAAACCTTCCTCAAAATGTTGTTGTTCAGAGCTATAAAGTGTTTTCATTTCAGCCATTCCAGGTCACCCTGGCTGAGAAATTAGTTGGGATGCAGCATTCTCCATATTCAGTGGCTGTACCTAGAGACTTTCTTTAGTTTACAGCTTGAAGTATGTTGCACAGAGAGAGGAGGGGAAAGACATGTAACTCTGTTTTAGTTCTGACCTTAAAGAYGTGAGGAACAAATGCAACGCACTAGTATGTGCCTACAGAGGTACAGTAAGTGGAAAGTTAAAGAGGGTAAGTTTAGATTACATATTAAGAAGAAATTCTTTACTGTGAGGCTGGTGAGGCACTGAACAGGTTGCCCAGGGAAGATGTGGATGTCAAGGCCAGATTGGATGGYGCTCTGAATATCCTGGTCTAGTGGAAGGTTCCCTGCCTATGGCAGGGGGCTCAGAGCTGGATGAACTTTAATGACCTTTCCAACCCAAACTGTTCTATGATTCTGTGATACCCTGGAGAGAACAGATGTGATGGAAGAACTGAACCACAAGAGAGCTGTGGCCAGGGACAACCTCCACTGTCTTTGTCCCTCCAATAAAAGACCTAATGCAGAAGCACTGGTGTGGATTCTTAACACAATTTATTTGTTTGTATAAATATCTAACCCTTCTCAGGACTTGCTGCTTTGATCACTTACCTAGCAGCAACCCTATGAGAAAAACAGAATTAGTACTTAATTCTGCAATTATTTTCCTGCCTCCAGGAAAGTAGAATCATTGTTGGCAAAGGGCTTTTAAGTCTCCCCCATGCTGACTGTCTGCTGGAGRCAGTGAATGATCACAGAAGCAAACCCCAATTCTTGCTGTGCCAGAGGACAGGAAGCAGTCCTTTCTGAGCAAGGGAAAAGACCTGGCTTCAGCCTCTGCTTCTTAATTAGCTGCTGCAGGTGGAGAGYTATGCAAGTCCCTCACATTGCTTTTATAACTATCACATCTTTATATGGCTGAACTGTTTTTTTCCACTGTAACTTGGACATTTTTGGAAAAGAAATATTTTGGGTCACATTATCAATTTTCCCCCTATGGAAAGCTTATGAAAATTAATCTATAAGCAAATTGATGTGAGGAAAAAAAGTTAACCRAAATGTTTTCAAATGGACAACTTTCAAAGGACTTGAGCTCATTCCATTTGAATTACAAAGCCAGAGCTTTGATCCAGCCAATCTTTGGTTCTCTACCTCTCTTCCCCACCCATGCTACTTCACATCAAACTCGAACAGGTCTCCAGTGAGTGCCTTTTACCTAATGAYTGGATTTATCATTGGCAGAAGTCCTTGATAGACTCTTCTTGAGGCTGAAGACTCCATTTGCTGACCACAGCAGGCACAAGAAGCCTCGGAGCTGCCTTTTGGATGCTGATGTGGTAATCCATCTCAGACAGACAGAGATGCTCCTTCTCTAAAACTTACACATCACTGTGACTTTATTTATGGTCCTGAGACAGTTCTGAGCTAGGGCAGCAATTTGTCTGCAGACATCAAACTGACCACYCCTAGACTAAGGCCACCATGAAGATACCTGACTCTGTACTAATCCTGTGCCTTTTTAATTAGTGCTAAAGCAAATTAGCAACACTGATCTCAGTGGCTGTAACCTACAAAAACACAACCATGCCTTTTCTTTAAAGTGAGATGCCAATTGTGCAGTCAGATGAGCACTGAGATTGTCCTCAGAGGAGCCAAGGATGCCTATAAGAGCCACTATGACTTTGGGATAAATACAAGAGGCAAAAGCCTTCAAGGTGCTTTGTGTAACCTGAAAAAGTGAAGCAGACACAGACACATGCATTCCTACAAGAATGATATAAAGAAATTACCTCTGCTTACAGGTATCTAATACCTCACTGGTTATTGGGTTTGTGTGTTTATGGAAAGAAGGCAGGGCAGATCAGAGAGGCCAAGGACTTGGCCTAAACAAACATCAGGATTATGGCTCCAAGAACAGAGGCAGGGAAGGGGAGGAGAAGATTTTGGCTAAGCTCATTAAAAGGCAATTGTAACCTGAAAAAACCAGTTCCTAATTCCTCCTGTGCCTGAGGTCACTGCACATTGCTTATAGACAGAGGACCATAATAAAAGAAGCCTGACTCTATYGTCACCTCCATCTCTGCTGTCAATGTGTCTGTCAATGTTATCCGTATTTCTGTATTTCCAGCGTGGTGTTGGAGAAGGACTGGGACAAGCCTAAGCACATCTGAACTCATTCAGCTCCCCCAGAAAAAAAGGTCTCCCTTGGCCTAGAGCCAGCAGCATGAGGCATCAATAAAKGAAAAAGCATGAAACAAAGATGGAAGAATCATCAAGAAGTCTCTTGGTAAYGGCGGAGAGATAACTTGTAGGTGGAGATGGAACTACTTTTGAGGGAACACCTGCAATTGCTGCACACAGTGTCTAGCCAGACTGGGACGCCCCACAGTTGGAAGCAGASACCTGTCTGCTGTGAATGAGGAGGATTTCCATGGAGCCAGGAGACTCAAAGGTGTCCTGACAACCCAAAACCTGCTAACAGACAYGAGCAGCAGCGAGGAATGACAGATCTCAGAAAGTGTGTTGAGAAAGCAATGAAAAGGGCAGAGGTCAGAGCAGACCTCAGTCAGCCACCTGGCTGCACGAGTGGGTTAGCCAAATGGCCGCAGTAAAACTATTTTCTACTTCATTTGTAACCCTCAGAGGCCAATCAGGGAGAGGAGAGATTGTCCAGTTCAAATAATGCAAAACTTGATTTCTTTGAGAGAAAACTCCTTGACAGGCTTCTTGGCTCTGCTCARCGTCTCACCCAAGTGAGTGGCCAGGAGGAGGAACAGGAGGGGTTTCCAGCAGGCAGCCTGTGCACGCCAGCTCTGTCTGCACTACAGAGCAACCCACGACAGACAACCGAGTGCTCCAAGTTTGCAGGAGCTGTTGAGATGTGGTGCACAGGCAGCCATCAGGCAGAAAGAGCCAGATCAGAAAAGTAGCAGCAAGGGAAAGCTGAATCCTCTGGCCTGGCTGAGGACCAGCCAAGACCCGTTCTTGGCATTATCTGGTGCAAACAAGGACTCCCAGGACAAATGGGCAGTGGAACAACTTATACACATTTAGCTGGACTTCAGCTTGCAGAGCCAGATCAGTGAAAGGAAATCAGACACCCCAAGGGCTTGGGGACTTTGCCCCATCATTTGAGTTTTTCTCTGCAGCAGGCAATCGGGAAAGGAAGCAGCTGCTAGCAAGATGGACGTTAATTGCCACAAACCCTATAAGCACAGACATGTCAAATGGAAAAGGTGACTCTAGTCTGGTTTGTGGCATTTTGGAACAATTAAAAGCAGTGATAGATTTGGTTTGTAAAACAAGAGAAGTTGGCAATAATGTAAAAACTAAATAAAGCAGTTAAGTGCTGGTACAGTAAAAGAAGTTTGTTATAAAATGTTAACTTGTTATAATAGGAATCTGGGCCAGAACAAAACATCACAAGAGCCCAGTAAGAAGCCTCTTTCCCAGTCTGAGGATTGCAAGGACACCACCTTATGTCGCTGGATCCTAGMAGTACACAAATGAGGCCCCAGGTTGTTGTTTGGATCCTCATAGTTGAGGAACAGGAGGAGGCTGGTTACAAATCATCTGCTGGTATCTGAGAAATGCATGGAAAAAGTGGACACTGCCTCAAGGATAACCATTAATAGAGCAGACATGCTAAAAACAGCAAGGGGTAGACTGCCCAAAAGTGAGCCAACTAATTGGGCTCGAATGGATACAGTGACAGAGAAACGTGCATTTRTCCAACAGTTGGGAAAGTTGGGTTTGAAAATTAGTCATCTGGAATTTGAGCTATATTTCTGGATAATCAAGATAGTGGATGAGCTAATAAACAGTTTGGATTTCATTATGCCTAATAGCTGAGTAAGTGCCAGGAAACCATGTCTTACAAACCCTGCCTGTAAAAATTCTTTTAAAATAGGGATCATAGGTGAGTAAAATGACATGCAGACAACTGTTTTGCACAGAGCAGGGAATGGCACTGTTATAAGCAGCCTGGCATGGGAGCTTTTCAGACAAAGAAATCACTTCCCAGAAGCTGAAACTGGTTTTGACACCAGGATCTCAAAGGGTTTTTAGCTGTTCAAGTATTGGTATATGGGAAACAGGAATCTCTTCCCCCTTGTGTGCTAGACATTTCTTTGTGTGCTAGACATTTCTGATGACAAGCAAATAAGAGGAAAAAGGAGAATAAGTGCCAGAAAGCATGACAAAGTAAACAGATGTAGCAAATACACAGATGAACATGAGCAGGGAAAGAAGAGTGGAGAGAAATGTGGGGAGCTTGCTGTTTAGTGCTGAGGATGGCCTACAAACCTCTGCTGCTGAGACTTCTAGAGTTGTCCTCCCTCTTTTGTGCCAAAGCAGCAAAGGACCAAAATACAGAAAGGTGGCCACAGAGCAGCCACTCCATTGCTTAACTGAAGCCAAGTACAGGAGATATTCTGGGCACTTGGGAATTTCAGGAAGGTGAGAGTGAGTTCTGGCRTCACCTTGAGTATCTCTGGTAGCTCAAAGGAAGGAGGGCAGCCCCACAACCTGTCCAAGGCTGCAAGGATCACTGCAGCCTGGTTTTATATTCTGTGTCTGTTGTTTGTCAGCTGTGCACCTCAGTAGAAAGATCTGTAACACGGTGGCAGAACGAATCTCTCAGTGGCCACTGAATGTGGCTTCTTCCCCACTGCCACAGGGTGAGGGGTTTTACCTTGAACACACTCCCACGGTCTCTACCTAGGGGGCTTACAAATGTCTGAGACAAGATCATGTCTATCGGGCTGCAATAAAACTCCAAAGAAATGGAGTATTTCCTAATGAGAGAGCAGTTTGCTTTGGACAGATGGGCTGTGAAGGAAGGGTTTCTGCTGTCCAAATGAGAGTGACTGAAACAGCCACTCCTCCTGGATGTGCAGGATCAGGGACGATTGGTTCTTCACAAGAAGTTTACTTCTAAGCTTGCAGATACTGCCCAACATCAGCTAATTTGGGTGAGCTTGTGGCAGAAAACAATTGCAATGGTCACCAGAATACAATTTAGTATTTCTGGAGTTATAAAGGTTCTTGTGACCATTCACAGTTTGTTTTCTGGACTTTAAAATGCCTTTCACAAAGGAAACAGACATTAAGAGATACTAAACTTCGAGTTCAGAGACAGTATTGTTACAGCAACATATAGGATTTGAAAGTGTCCTGTTTGCAGCAAATGTTTCAGGCCTCTGAGTTGATTTATTGTATTGCTGCAGTACACTTTGGCTTTAAAGTTTTATTTGTATATTTTCAAGACTGATTGGATGAGAATAGAATAACTGTGGAATAATAATGAAAATACTCTGACAAAAGGGCATTGCATAGCTATGCAATAATTTGTTATTTAAGTATAACTGCCTCAAATATGATTGTGTTGAGGAGAAAAAACTTTGAATGATCACCATGGATAGAGGCTAGCCTAATTCACATATTATTTAGCAAGCAATTTCTCTTCCGAACAGATCTCACCTGCAGGACTGTGAGTTACAACCACTCAGGTTAAAAGACAATAGTCCTAATTTTTCCTTAAACATTTTTAGAGTATCATCAAAGTTCATGTAAGAACTTTGCATGCAAGTATTCAGCAGACTTATTTATAATGTTGTCTTAAAAAACCCTCTTCAGCTGCATAGCTCAATGTCAAACTCTCAAAATAACCAGTCTCTKTTATAAAATGATCTGGAGCTGACAGAACTACCACTCACTTATTTTCCCATTGAAAAGASCAGTCAACCCCAAATTTCTTTAGCACTAACAGGGGCAAGGCAGGAACTTGTCCTTTTCCAAAATGAGGTGATGTGCATCTGTGTGCTAACAGTAACTGTGTTATCTAGAAATTCTTTGAAGCCACTGAAATTCTTATTTCCAGCTTCAGCTCTCTTCCCCTGTAACAAAATACCAAGTTTGAGTTGCTTTAAAAAAATAAAATACAAGCTTACATCTTGCCTTTGTGCCTCTGAGAATGGTTGTGTTCTCTAAGATGTGGTGAGCTCGTGCTAAAACAAAAGGACACATCACCTAATTTTGGAAAAGGACAGGTTCCTGCCTTGYTTCTGTTAATGCTAAAGAAAGACAATGTTATAAATAAATCTGCTGAATACTTGGATGCAAAGTTCATATATGAATAATGGCATATCCATTATTGTGCCCTGCTGAGTAACCATATCACCTGCCCTCTAYAGATCCTTTATGGTTAGCAAAAATGCTACTTCTGGCCAGAGCAGATTCAACAGAGAGTGGATTACACATTCAGGGATGTGTAATCATTGCAACCTGTACAAAGTAGATGTAAACTCACTTTGCATTCACTTTACACAGGTGCAAATGACTGCCCATGGTGAGAAGCAGTGGAGAATCAAGCCCATAATGACTGTAAAGTGTTAAAACAGGAATGGTGGAGACCCACAGAGGCACATGGGATACAGGGATCAGTAGGCAAGCAAATGTCAGCAGTGGTTTTGGGAGTCTATCTTCCCTCATTGTGCCAGCAGTGTCTATTATTCACAGTGGAAGCCGTCCATGTGTGCCCAGCAGATAATAAATCAGCTGCTGTGTGATCATCACAGCCTCCCTGCTCCAGCTCCCTCTGGCACTGCTGCTAGGCTGGGCTGCAGCAGGAAACCTGCACTGCCACTGGGCTGGAAGATGCCAGGTGGCTGTGTGGGTCTGAGTTTATATGGAGAATCAAGCTAAGCCTAGGGGTTCCGGCTTGGTGTAGGGCATGTTTCTTGTTGTGAGTTAAACAGCTTATCCAAAAACCTGGCTTGAGCACTGCTGAAATAGTACAGGTGCTCCTAGCTGGTTTTGTTATATTGCCTCCTAAAGCTGCCCAAGAGCTAAGGAGTGCAAGAGCTTTCAAAGGAAACTTTACTTTTTATGAGCTGTTGGATAGGACAGAGTAGACAGATCTAAAATTAATCTGCTGCCCTTTGTCAGAGCTCCCCAACCATAAGGATAAAGACTAATTATCACAATGGGCTATTTGGGAGATGTTGGAGAGAAATTTTTTCATGCTGACTCTTTTAGCTTGAAGATTAGGATTTATATAACAATGTTGCCTGGTAGTCCGAAAAAGACCTTCTGAAATGTGTCTCTCTTAGCCTTACACCTGCCAGCTTTCTTCACTCTTCTTTCCCGAGACTGCTAATAGCAATGGTAAATGCATCCAGAGAAATACGGTTGCTATAAAGTACCAAAGTTTCTGTGTAGCGTGACATAAAATCACTGAATGTGAAATAAAGTATGTGTGTCATTTTTCCAAGGGACTTTTAAAATGTGCCTCTGGATATATGTGAAAATATAAAATACTGCTCACAAAAAAATAAGGCAGAAAGCATATGCTCGTGAAGAAAAACTACTTCATTTGTTACAGCTATCTTTTCAAGGCAAAACAGTCGCACCCTSCGTGTGACAGGCTGGAAATCTACGTGTCCCCACTGATTTTGCCRTGTTTGCAGTACCTGGTGTGAGAGAGGGCTGGCCATCAGTGCAGGAGTGTTTTCTCATGGCTACAAAGCTCTGCAGAGCCTGCACTGAATCAAGCCTAACATTCATTCACATCCCACGACAATCAGGCTAAATGATTCACAAGCAAGATGATGACAGCTAGGACAAGGAAGCATTTTTAGTTCTTAAACAAGCAATTTTGAGCACATGATCATGGCAAATAATCCAAACAGTTTCTTATTTAATGAAAGCACTTACCAACGACAGCATCAAAGATGTGGTAGCAAGGGAGAGTGGGTGAAGGGAGGGTACTGACCCACTGTGGGCTGGGAAAACCGGACTCTAGAAACACAACTGTCTCAATACATACATTAACAATAGAGTGAAAGAAGTCTTTATTTTCAGGAACAAGACTTAGCAAAGGACTTTTACCCTCTCTTCCCATTTTCCTAGTAAGTTATGAAATATTTACTTACCCCAAATCAGGTATCCCCAGTGGCTTCTTCTCTAATGGTCTTTTAGGGGTCTTTTCAGMATGAGCTACAATTAACAGAAATAACATGTTCTCTTTAGGTAGAGCAGAAGCATAAKGGCTGTCCTGGGACTGACCTCCCTCCCTCAAGTGACAGCAGTGCCAGGCAGTGCTGCCCGAGCTGGCTTTCCAATGGGGTAGCAATGGAGCCAAGAAGAAACCCCCACTCTGCCCTGGTACCGGGCTCGCTGATCCTGCAGCAATGTCCCTGCACATCACCACTTCCACAGGGAATGCACACTGCAGCCGAGTCATGGACAGGCTGCAGCACTGGCAGGATGGAGGGCAGCAGGCTCAGCTCTTCGTGGCTGTTCCACTGTGCTATAGGATGCAGATGGAAACTGTGCTACAGTGCAAGACCAACACTGGATAGTAAAGCAGCTGCTCAGAGGGGAACTGCGAGGGTTTGGAGTTTCATCAGCCACTCTGCTTCACCTGCAGTCCCAGATGCAGCACACTCAACCTTGTCTCAAGCATGGGAACAACTGCGAAACATCTGCACCTGTTTATGTTGAARTCCCCAGATGCAGCTGAGATAGGATGGGAGCGACTTCACCAAGCTTGGCACTTGTCACAGGACCCCTCCATCACCTTCTCACTGACAGCTGCCATCTGGTACCTACTGTTGTGCCCTACTAGTCATGATCCTTGGTGTGCACAGCCTTCAGCTTCTGTGAAGGACAGTGAAATACTSTGACTAGATCCTTGTAGATTTATAATTTATCTCCTAGGTCTACTCAAATGCCCTAAATTATRAAGCCAGGCTGAGAGCAGTCTGGTATCAGTGGTATCTTCTATGCTGCTGCTATGAAACCATTTTCTTCTTTTACCCAGTCACCACRAAATCTACTGATACTTGCTGAAGGGCTATTTAAGGTAGCCTTTTCTTTTAAATGTCTGGATATTTTTTAACAAAAACTTACCAAAAACCATGATGGATTCTTTATTATGTTAAAATCTAAAGCCAAGGAAGATTTAAAGAGCTAAATCTAAAACAGATTATCTTGAAAATGGTTCCTTATTGGGAGACTATCATGGTGCCTAGGTCTTCTGTTCAGCCCCCACTTGTTTTYTCAGTACCCCAAATAAACAAATTAGGTCAATCCTAATTTATACCTAAAACCATTTGGGACCCTGGGCTTGAGTTGCTTGTTTTTCAAAGTCCCCCGAGGATCCAGTTTGCTCTTATACATGCAAAATAATGTTCAGCACAAAATACAACCATGGATAGTTCTTTCCTTAAAACATATCCAGCGCTATGCCCCCGATACTTCCACCTAGCCCAGTGGTTAGAGCATTTTGCTGGGAGCTGGAGGACCAGGTTTCAATGCTGTTGCATTCTCTCCTGTGAGAGAGCACTGTATGSTCACCCTGCTGGGAGGGTCACTGTGTTCCTTCTGCTGAAATGGAGCACTTCTGGTGAGAGGAAGGTGCAGAGGGGGTCTGTGAAAGAGAGGTGCAGAAAGGTAGAAGGGAATGGGAGCACAAGACAGTAAACAGCTCTGGGAAGGGTCAGATCCTGGACATGGAAACTCCTTGTAAGGGACAGGTGGGAAGCCCAGGAGCCTTCTCCCAGCAAAGTGTSCTGACCAGTGCTGCAGCCTGCACCTTCCCTGTGGGGCAACAAATGCCTCAGAGACAGTGTGCCAGAAATGCAGAGCTCCATGCAGTTTATCCTCCCTGGACTGTCTGACAGCCTCTTCAGAGCTCCCACACCAAAGGGAAGCTGCTCACTGCAATTGCCTTACGCAGTTCTTTGCTTTATCACTCATGCCTTGTGTAAATTCCGCAGCTTTTAACTGTGGAAACAGAACAAATTGAGYGTGTCAACCTTTCTTCCCTCCTTCCTGTCATGCAGTTTGCTTCTACAGGTCTTCTACCCACTCTTGAATGCTGCTATAGCATGTTAACAGATTGGTCTTCAAGTGTTTCCATTTACATCTTATTTTCCCCCAGTTACAGAYTTAGCAATCTATAGGGGAAGCATCCAGCATGCCCATAAAGCACAGTAGAGGGGAAAGTGTTGCTGCTGTGAGCAGCTCATGTATAGGAACAGATCTACTTCATCTGGAATCACCAACACTGACTGCACCCAGTGCACACAGGCTACCACGTACCTTTGCTGTCTGCGCCTGCAAAAATTGGGGATGTCTGTCTAAGACTCRGTATTGCTCTCTTGTGCCTCCTGTCTCCCCTTCCTCTGCTCTAGAGGGTCACTCAGCATGAACAAATGGACTTTTCTTTCTCCCCACCCAATGTGGGTTCTTTGTTTCTGTCTGCCAATGTTTCAAGACTACAGCTTCTGAAAAGCTTTCATGAGCCTGAAAATAAGAAGATCAAACAGAGAGCATTGAACTCTAACATGTCTATCAGCTTAAAGAGCACCTCTTTTTCACYAGTCTCTTATCTGTCTTAAAATACATTTTTATAGATGGGTGCCTACAAGCATGTGTGGGTGCAAAGGCAAGAATGCTTTCTGAGAAGAAACAGCCCCTCTGGTCACCAGCTTGGCTGTCCCATMATTTGGTTGCATTTGCACTGCCTGGTTCTGATCCTCTTTGGCTCAGGAAGATCTGAAATGCTGTCCTTTTTCCTTTTTCTTTTAACTAAATTCACTGCTAAAGTCCAGCAATCACTGACATCCAGTGGCAGCTGAGGATAATTACAAATGTTTATTTTTAAGAGGCTTGTTTGCTACCTGGGGAAGACCCAGTTACRATGAAGATTTATTTTTGAGCTCTATGAAAGGAGGACAAGTAAATTAAAGTAAAATACTGCTTCTATTAGGTGGGAGAGGGCAGGTACCTGAGAACCAGTATTGAAAAGCATCTCAGTATTTCCKCTATGAAGGGTCTCCAAGTCTAACTGTGCTGCTGCACATTTTGGGAGTAACCCCAGATGGCAAATTGGGTTGTGCCTTTTGGAAACTGCAGTGAGACCAGACCTGAAGTTCCCTGCCCCAAGCCGTTTTGAGTGGAATAAAATTAAGCCTTGAACAACAGTGACCCCACTATGTTGGTCTAACAAAAACACTGCTGCAGGGTGAGCCCTACAGCCTCTCCCCAGTAAGGCTCAAATATCAATTAAATCCTCTGGTGGGTGATCCTGCCTGAAGAAAACAAAATCACAATTGCAGTTTTTGCTTAATTCCATTCAGCACAGATAATTAACAATTCCTCATGCTGGAAGGGGGTTGGGAGACCATTATGTACCTTTTTTTATTACAGTGGAAATACTACTTGTTCCTAAATGCTTGTTTACTCATCTTTCTTTTTTTATAAAACTGTGTGGGCTATGGGACAACTGATGAGAGAGTTACCTAAACCTTTGGKTTTTTTGTTTTGTTTTTTTCCATGCAGTCACTCTCTACAGTGTCTGACTGCATTTGGGGAATGCTTAGAAGTAATTTTAAGGAAAAAAGGTCAGACTCCATAGAAAGCATGGAGATAAGACTTTGGATGGTACAGCCAGGCCTAATTACTACAGTAAATGTTGATTTGTCAGTGAAGGCATAATTATGAAACTGAACTTCAATGCAAAACCTCATTAATGCTTTTTTTTTTTTCTTTTTTTTTCTTTTTTTTTTTTGAGTGGGGGAGAGCAGGGTAATAGAACAAAAAGAATCAAGTCATCTTACTTTTATTTTTATTCCTATAATTCTTTTGAGTGTATTAGAGCAGAAGGTAAATTTTGACAAGCATAAAATTCTTCTAGTGCAGCAAACATTAATGGTTGCTGACATSACCATAATTTAAACTTTGGGCCTTTGTAAACAGTTTGCACAAAATGCCTTGTAAGCAATCTGAGCTCATTGCAAGGGCTAYGGCACTTTTCTGAATACACGACTTCATCTGAGTCTTCCCCTTCAGCCTCCAGTCCTTTCTTTACTCTTTCCACCCCTTCTAACACCTCTTGCAGAGAGAATATCCTTACGTTTTTGGCAGTCACCACAGGCTCCTTCTCACTGACGTGTTACAGCAGTATCTCTTGGGGCTTTGGCCATAAACAAGACCCCATCAGAGGACATTACCCCTATAACAGATGCTCTCTGCTGTCAGGGGTTCAGAGGTGGAGGATGTACCCAACACAAAGGGGACCCGTAGCTCATGCTGAGCTGGCTGGGATCTGAGGCCACTGTCACTGCTGTGTCCTGCTCTAGGTGAGAAGCTGCCCTGAGGAGCAGCAGAGAAACCTGGGAGGGGAGAAGCAGCAGCACATCTGAAAGTGACAGGTTTTAATGCAATGAAAAAAAGGGAATTTCACTTCCTTCCCTTGAGTTTGATGGATTTTGTTTTGTGCCCTCTGCACATCTGGGTAGGGAAAGTTTTCTGCTTTGCACTGGGTGGAGAGCMAAACTGAAGGCCATGGCTGAAGTGGGAGAAAGGAGTGACAACACCTCGCTTGCAACATGAGACCACCCTCCCTGGATCATCTTGACTGACAGTGCTGGGATGAGAGCAAGGGCTCTGCTCTTACCCTGCTCAGTCTCACCAACAGTGAGAGCAATCACACACTCATGGAGAGCATTTAGAGAAAACTACAATGATCAGGGACGTGCTCAAGAAGCTGAAGGAGCTGAGCTTACTCAGAGGCTGATCCAAGCCTCCACACAGCGTCACAAATGAAGGATTGCTCTGCCCGTATTCGGGGAGAAAGCCAGAATCTCTTTTCTGATGCTGAAATAAAGCAGTCCCCTTTCAGACCAGTCAGGAAAGCAATTGTTCATTCCTCAGGTTGAGCCGCACATATGCGATCTCTTTGTTAAGTAGCTTTCTAAATTTTTGCTCCTTGGCTCTTGCAGGCGCAGCCTGTGCGATTGCCAGCCCTGAGTGTCGGCCAGGAATCCCCAGCCCCAGCCCAGGAGGGGCGAGCGCAGCACGGCTCTGACAGCACAGACTCGGCTGCAAATGGGCTGCTGCTTTACAGCCACTGGAGAAACAGCGGGGGGAACAGTCCACGCTGCCCAAATACAATCCTCAAATTCAATGCAGGTCCTCTGGCTACAAAGCATGCAGAGACCTTAGTTCTAAGAGAAGAGAAGTGTGTGGAAAATGAAGACAAGCCTTGGTGGCTACTGCTGACAGACAAGCAGAAAAACACTTTTTCTTACAAAGTAGCTATCAGCCCCAATGTCATCATGCTTTAGGTAAGCATGCCCAGGCAGAAAGCCCAGCAAAGGACAGGGTAACTAGTTCAGATAGAAGGGAATCGAATTTGTGGCATGCTACAATCAAAGCCAGATCCAGATCTGTTTGTGGTATAGAAATAACTTTGCTACTGCCTTGAACACGACACTTGAGAGTGGAGGGGTTGGAGCGTGCTGTGGGGGAGACTGGATAGCAAATGTCTTGCAGGTACCTATCCCTCTTCTGCATGGTCAGATCTGCAAAGTGACAGTCTGTTTCTTGGATCTGTAAGTGGTGTTTAGGTAACCAAAGTTGTGGTTCCCATCTAACTTACAGCTTGCAAAGTCACCATATATCTGTGCAGTTTAGATATAAAACACAGCCATGCCAGCAAAATAACATTTTGTACTGGTTTGTACAGGCAAAAAGGCTCCATAGACTTAGGCTGAGAAGAAATGAAGGGTGAGAAGCCCTTCTCCCATCTCATTTTCAGTGCATTGAGAGTTCTGGACACGAGGAAGGCAARCAGCATTGCTCAATTCATTTCCATTAGAAATTGAATGGGCTTCCACATTCCTGGACAGCACATGACAGGAGGCATTGGCTCATAAGGAGCTAGTTTGCAATTTAACCATGACTGGCTGRAGGACTTGGAAATAAGAAGTGTTTTTCCGCATGGACGCTATTGAAACGTGAGCCTGAAAGCTCTTCCAGCCAACAGCTGGGATTCACACCTTTCTTTCTGTACCTTTATTTCTTGSTTCTGCCAAGGGTGGGTATTATCTGTCTGTTTCCTAGCTTTAAGACTGGAGAAGGCCTTGGCTGAGCTGAGGCAATCTGTCTGAAAGCAAATCATAATATCTGGGTTAAGAAACAGGCAACTTTTGTTGCTGGAGCTGTTTTCTGCAAGAGGCGCCTCACTGTTGTGTGCTGAGCACCCCAGGCCTGTGAATTAGGTACCAGGCTGCTAGATGTCACTTTAAGGACTGCCAGAAGGGGCCAAAGATAACTTTCCTGCATGATTCTTCTTCCTAACATTATGTGTGACCGGTCCCTGTCTTCTCTGACCACAAAAAGTTCTGCTCAGGTTCCCAGCATCTATTACTTTAGGGAGATATAAAATGTCTTTCTTAGGAGAAAAATATGGTTATTTTACATTTTATATAGAGACAGAAAAAAATGAGCCTTCAGAATCTCTGATCCAGAACACAAGTTTCAAGGCTGTTTACCTACTTTGAGGAAAACATGTATTGAAGTCGCTGTTCTTTGTCAAATGAAGGGTTTTGAAGTTTTTGCCTCCTTCTACTGAGCAAGAGAATAGCTGTTTGGTGGCTAGTGCCTCTTGTGAACAGATCCACAGACAAACACTCCGTTTGCAGCTTAGCACTTGGGTTTTAATCTTTACTCTGGTTAATCCTTACACAAAGCAGAACAGCTTTAATTGCAGATGATGAGCAAGAGAGAGAGAGAGAGAGACACAGACAAACACTCCGTTTGCAGCTTAGCACTTGGGTTTTAATCTTTACTCTGGTTAATCCTTACACAAAGCAGAACAGCTTTAATTGCAGATGATGAGCAAGAGAGAGAGAGAGAGAGAGAGAGAGAACCCCAGCATTTCTGGCAGCCAAGTACTTGTTTGGGATTTGCCACAATGACAAGCAATTTGAATTTTCTTCCTCCATATGTTTAACAACCATTATGGCCTGCTGGGCTTTTCTGAAATACAGCTGCCAGCCTCTGACCAGAAATTTTGTCATGGCTCAGAAGATGATACCCCATGCAGTCAGTATTTTCCTCTTGCTTTGTCCCAGGGCTGCTGCTCTGGGTGAGCGCTGTTAGCACATCAGGACTCAGTAGCAGAAAACTTTCCATTCCTGCTGTCCTCGTCAGGACCACAAAACGGGAATGATAATTTAAAAAATTGCTTTGGCTCMGACCTGGAGTTTCAATAATTCTTGAATTTTCAGCAAACCAAGAACCCTGCACTGATTGAATGGGTCATCTTGTTTCCCTGTGTGTTTTTTAAAACAGCACCCTTGAGCCATAGCAATAACAGTGGCAGCACAGATCCACACACCCTTCACAAGCATATGGGTTGGCATCCCTCCTGCACCAGCCTCCGGAGCAAAATCCAGGAGGTTTGTGTGAGGAGGGGGGATTTTACGTCACTATGCCTAACACAGAACAGTTTCCAACCAAAGCAGTTTGTGTGCAGCACACCCTAGTCACGTGCCATAGGATACATGGGGATAGAGCACTTCCAGAATCCCCTCTCCTTGTGTTTGACATGTATCATYACATATCTGTTGGAGGAGGAATAAGGAAGATTTGCCCTTCCCACACTCTTCGTTGGTTGTTTGGTGGGACAAAGCAGCGCACCAGCTGACACCCCTCTGATGTTCTCAGTTCCTTCTGCAGGAAATTTACCGTGGAAAGGTTAGAAATGATCTTGCCACTTCATATTTCCAATTCTTTTGGGTTGGCAAAAATTGCTGTGCTGCTATTTCTTCTTCTTTTTTTCTTCTTTTAGGCAAATGAATGAGATGTGGGGTGGCAAATCCCTCAACCCACTGCTTACAACTCTACACACAAGGCCGGGGAAAAATCTGGAGAACAAGCAGTGGGAAAGACTATCTCCAGTAACACACRTTAATGGAAGAGCGGATACATGAGATGGAAGACAGGTTTTGTTATTCTCTTTTTGAGCCTACTCAGTGCAACTACACTCAGAGGCTTAYACTATGCCATGCATGAGGGGAGGGAAATAAAGCAAAAGGATCCTCCGTGTCCTTGGGRTTGGGAGGCAGCTTGGGTTTTCTGTGGGGTGACTGGGGCAGAATTTARAAGGTCTTGGGCACTTTGCATGCTCAACTTTTTCAGCATACTAACTCACATACACTGGCTAGTCTTTATGAAGCATTTAATTCTGYAGTTTTAGAGCTGTTGAAAAAGCAAAGGGAAGATTTATAACAACATTTGCTAACTCTAGGCCAACTGGTTTGGCACAGGAAAGAACTRTGTTTTTCAGAACAGCTTTTCAACATTCCACTGTTAGCTAAAATGTATGAAAATTACAGTTTTTAAATGACCAGATGTTTTTGCCGAGAAAGAAATAGATTGCCTGAAAGGGGAAGATGAGGCCTGAACTCGGGCTTCTATGCTACTGCTGTCAGTTTTTCAGCTAATGGATGACCTACTACCATCTAAAACTACTAAATTTGTGTGATTAATGCTGCTAAATTGCAGCCTCAGTATATTTATAATTTTCTCTGTCAGCTTGATACCATTTGTGCAGCATCACTATAAAAGGTGAAGGAGAGAAAAGGCAATTAATCTGGTGTCCTTGTACAGAACAATGTGGCAAAGCAGAAGCTTTCAAGTGAATTAAACTAATGGTTTCATCTGTTTCATTTCCAGCTCTATTTTTTTTTAATTGAGAGCAGTACATCCTTTCCATGTTGTCTGCTTCTCTAGACAGAAACTGAGACTAGAAATGTTTTTGCTCTTGGCTTCAAATTGCTCACTACAGCACGATCATCCAGTACTTTATTCATGTGACTTATCAAGAGCATGGGGATCTTATTTTGGCCACCCATGATAGTCTAATTGGACCGGCCTGTGTTAAAAATCTGTGCTGGATTGATGGGATTCTTCAAATTCTTTTCTTATTGCTCTGTTGAGCAGTTACCATTCATATGAGATTAAGAACAAAGAGAAAAAGTGATGTCTTGGGTTGCAATCCTCCTCCTTACTTTACAGCCATTGTTTAAGGTGTCCAAAAGAAATCCCATAATAGAAAATCTATTTTTGCCTCTTCTCCTTCAAAGCAGACACTTGTTAAGGGGGGAATTAAATGAAGCTGAAGATGGTGAAGGAGTTATTGAAGCTACAYTTATGACTGCACAATGTCGCTCTCCAGTGGAAAGGAGCCAGYTCCTCTGCAAATCCCAGCTGGCTGCCTCCATCCCAAATACCAGGAGTTCTTGTGCTGCCACCATTGCATTATAGCTGAGAGCAGGAGCACCCCAAAGCTCCCTTACCAACCCCACAAGGTGCAGCTCAGCCCATGGCAGGTGAAGCCAGGGGCAGTCAGCACCCTGGGGATGAAGCCCAGAAAGCCCCTGCTTCTGCTCCTAAAAAGGAATCATCATCTGGCTCTGCTTCWCTTCTAAGGGAGTTGACAAAAACGCTACTTAAAAATCTGTTTAAAATTACGTATTCTCTGCTTGAGGGTTTGCTAAGCTCATTATAGAAGTGGAATGAAATTCCACAGCACGTTTAGCATTTTTCTTGTCCTTATTTTCTGAGCTTTTCCAACCTAATAGAGAATGACTGATCCCACTGGTGATCCGAGAGGGACGCGGTGGAGGAATCGCAGCAGGCTGAGCACCATAGCAATACTGTGACTACCAGTTTGGCTACTTCATTGTGCGGGCYGATCCAAGGAGGGATTAAGAGGATTTTGTTTTCCATTTTTTAAGTTGAATGGGCTGGGATGAAAGCCTTTTACTGCATTTCTGAACAAGTCRGGATATTTAGAAAAGCGGTAACAATGGACTGCACCAGACTTGGACTTTGAGCAATATAAAATCATTTTCCATAGGAGACTGACTGTATGAAACCACCCAGCTTCCCTGTCTTTGATCCTTTAGAGGTCACTGATGACCTCTCGTCTTTCTCTGTTCCTTAAAGCCTTCTGCAAGGAGCCACCCCGCCGCTGTCTGGCAAGTAATGGGAAAAACGCAGCCCTGGAACGTCTGATTGCCAGGATGTATTAAAGTCTGAGGGATGTGTGGKGGTTCAGATCAAATACGAATCAACCGTAAGCCATGGCTTAAATTTAGGTTGACCTTCACCTTCTGACAGGTTTGGAAATGATTGATTGTTTTTCATTTGTTCCCCTGCACCCCATCTCCGATTCCTAATTAAGGACAGAAGCAAAGGGAACAACTAATTGTTATCACCAGTTTGGATTTCCAGACTAAGAAACGTCAGTTCAGGGAAATGTTGTCCAAATGTTTTGCTACACTGACCCACAGCCAGGAATTTTCAACACCGCGCTCATTGCTAATCTGTATGCATCAAATCATGCACATTTTTCTCTTTTAGCACTTACCACTTGTGCCTGAGGACTGTTCAGGTCTTGACCAAAGCTGCTGCCATACAGGCAGGATTTCTCTTTTCCACTGGCATAGAGAGWGCAGGTGAGGAGGGAGTAAGCCTCATGTTTAATGCCCGATACCTCATTGCGGATTGCTGACCTTTCATMCCTGCCACCACAGCCAGCTGCAGACTTTGTTGACACTTTTGCAAAACCAAGGCCTCAGTACCTCAAATATATTAGTTTTTGTGACCCTTTGAAGGCTACAGCTATTTAGATAACTTCATCCTGCTTCACTGCTGCTTGATATGTACTTGTTCTATGCAATTAAGGGCTTTGCAGTAACATCACTTAAATTGGGCATAGTTCTACAAAAACTATTACCAAGGCTGTACAAACGGCTAAGCAAGAGCTCAATTCAGCAGATTGCAAAGGAAAAGGGAGCCCCTTGATTTGGATCAAGGGAAGCAGTACAAAAATTGTGATTAAATTTCTGCTGCAGCTCCTGCGAATTTGCACGGTAGCATGGGCATACGTGGAAGTGAAGGTTCATCAGCTGGCTGCCAGAGGCGAGGAGAAGGAGGGTTTGTCTTCTTTGCCTCCCTCCCCCTGTCTRTAGCCCAGCAGTTATCTCAGCTGGTGAATGTTATAAATGACCCARCTTCAAATCTTGCCTGTCTGATTTGGAGGGCTCCAGAGGCTTACCCCCACTTTTAGCTTCTTTCACAAGGAATACCAGACATCTACACCAAGCAATTATTTTATATAGTTTCCCTTTAGGTCATCTTGCAGCAGGAGGCCCACCCTGGGAATCACTCCAGTCCTAGCACATGGGGACTCTCAACAGGCCAGCACACTGAAGGACTGTTTCTACTTTAGGCACTTGCAGCAGCAACCTGGGCCAATAAATCTTCCATCCTTCACAGAYGAAAAATCGACCAGAAAAGCCCATACAAAACCTTGTCTCAAAGCAGGTCACCACTGGGTTGATTATCAGGTGTATTAAAATCCATTTTTGTGCTTAATTGTACTCATCAGAAATATACCAGATTAAAAAATAATGACATGGGTTTTTTTTTTTTTTATATGTACATGGGAAAGGTGTCAGAAAGACAACAGATACTGCCAGCAATCACATGCAATAATTTGGAAGCACATTACAACTCTAAATGAAGCATGCCTGCTAGTGTTCRCACACATCACACTGTCTGAGTTTATGTTTAAACACCATAAATAATTATGCTGCCAAAGTAATAAAGCACATGCAAGCTACTAACCTAGAGACAGCATGACTACAGCAGTCCAAACTGTCAGGTATAGTTTACAACTTCACAAAATTTTGGAAACAACAACTGTGAAAACTGGCTATCCACATGTAGCAGAAATTTCTTCTGCTGGCTGAGATCAAGCACAGAGCTGAATCCCATATGTGTGTTTTTGTGAGTATCCACACTATAGGTACACRTGCATATGTATATATGCACAAATACTAAGACCACGAAAGATTTTTTTTACGCTTTCTAGAGCTTATGTAGATTTTTCTCTAACAGATGTAATGAATAACAAACTCAGCAATTTCAATCAWTATCAGGTAATCCACTACCTTTCAAAGTTTTTAACATTTTGCAAATTATGACCAATACACTAGAATTCAGCCTATTGGTCAGTATACCTAGAAGATAACTTTTATTAATATTGATATCATACAAAAGAATTGCAAAGGAAGGCAGTGTTGTCAGATTACTCTGTGTGAATGACATTATATTTGTGAAGACATATATATATATATATATATATATTATGGTTAAAATACTATTTAAAATAAATCTCAATAAATTCTGTCAAAATCTAATTTTTTTAATGTATTCTTTGGAACTATATATACAAACTTCATCTGTGAGCTTGATCTCAGCCAATGGAGGARATATTTGTTGATACTCTGGGGTAGATGCTTTGCACAGTTCTCATTTCCAGACTTCTGAAAGTTATAAATCACACCTGACAATTACTACTCATTTGCTGTATTTCAAAATTGTTTTGTTCAGAAATCAGATTTAAGCTTTTGAAGTGGCAGAAACTGTACTTTGCCATTAGTTCAGTTCACAATTTTTGTGTAGGGAATTTCTATTTGAGTGATTTGAGTTACCACTGTTTTTTAATCATACATGTGATAAGTAAAATGACCCAGATTTTGAAGACAGATTCTTTTGAAGACAGAAGAGCTTCCTCCCCTTGCCAGTGGAAGGTCCAGGATATTTCTGAGCAGACAGTATAAAGTTAATTATAAACTCAGAGGTAATTCCCTAATATTTTATAGGTTTGGTTCTGTAAAACATGCAATAAATATGTTTGTTCTCAGTATTAATTTTAACCCTTTAGAATATTTTAAAATACATTCACTTCTGTTGGTTTCAGTTTACCGTGTTTACTACTCGAAGCCCTCAGCGGAAATGTTGAGGGGAAAAAGAGTCATTCCCATCAGCTACTGGGTTTTTTTRTTCTAGCCAAAGGACAAAATCCCCATCCCTCTCAAATCACGGAAGGTTCAGGTTCTAGGCCAGAATCTGACAAGCAATGTGTTTGGTGTTAATCACTTTCCCTTGGGTGTCTCTGTTGATCTGTTTCTGCGAGAGACAAGGGGACAGCCATAAATCAGCAGCTCTGCTGGTGCTGTCCAAGGTAACAGCGTCCTGCACCCAGGGCTGCTCCATGACACAAAACTGTGCTGCACTGCTCACTCAGCCAGCAGAGCACTGCTGCATCAGCATCGCTTCCATCTGCTCGGGACCTGAGTACCAAAGTCATGACTGCAACCTGTGCCTCAGTTCTAAAGGCAAGGCAACATGCATCGATCCAAGCACCAGCTTTTCAACTCCTAGGAATCTTAACAGGCCCTCTCAAAACAACCCAAAYCAAGCAAAGGTTAATATCTGTGTTTGATGAACCTGCAAAATTTTGGCAAATGGCTAATCACAGGAATTTAAAATGCTTCATACGTTATTTTAAGCTTCTTTAAACTTCCCAGAAACATGCCTCTTTTCTGTCTCAGTAAATCTGGTAAAGTCAAAATTGCAGGGACACAAAAGTTGCATTTTTAACAGAGACTGCATGCAACCACAGAGATCTACTTGGCAGGAAGGGAGAAAGAGATCTGTGTGTATGCTTGCATACACCTTCACTGTTTCAGGCAATGTATAATAATTTCCCCTGTGAATAGCTATAAAGTTATTGTAGCATTAAAGCTGGATAGACCTACAGTAATGGTATTTCCTGACATTTCCAAATGTTAAAAGGTCAACAAAAACAGTACGTATGGAAACAATCTCTTGTCATTACATTCTATAGCACGAATTAAATAAACATTTCCTCTTTTTTCTCCCTTCTGCTGTCATTCAATGTAAAAACCCAAACTACACCATCAAAAGAGCATGAAGGCAGTAAGAGCTTTAATTAAAGAAGAATTCAATAAAAGCAATCTATTCAGTTTCAGTCAGAATCACTTCTTCATCGCTTACTAAGAACTAATGAAATTACAGCAGTAACTACTGACTTAAACATGAGTCTGTCAAGATAAACTCCTCCTCAACAGAAACTTCTAGTAGCAAGAGCCATCCATCCCTAACCAGTGTGCAGTTTGCACACTATGATAACTACCTTTGCTTTACACACAGTGCATAAGCACAGGTCCCAGTGAAGCAGTGAAGTTCAGGCACTGTCTTGTACCCACTAACAAGCCCATCAACAATAACTTTTCAACTGCTTTTGAACTCAGGGTAGGATCCAGCTGCTCCCAGCACCAGCCCTAATCCCTACAGGTCATACATTAACAGACAGCTCAGCATGGGGAAGGTCAGCATAGATGGGCATTGCCCATAAAATCAAAGAATCGTTTAGGTTGGGAAAGACCTCCAAGAGAATCAAGTCCAATCTATGACTGAACACTACTGTGTCTACTAAATCAAAGCATTGAATGTCACATCCATGTTTCCTGGACACTTCCAAGGATGGTGACTCCACCATTCCAATGTTTAACCACCCTTTCAGTGAAGAAATTCTTCCTGATGTTTAACCTGAACTTTCCCTTGCACAACATGAGGCCATGTCCTCTCGTCCTGTCACTGGTTACCTGGGGGAAGACACTGACACCCAACTGGCTGCAAACTCCTTTCAGGCAGTTGTGGAGAGGGACAAAGTSTTCCCTGAGCCTTCTTTTCTCCAGSCTAAACACCTCCATCTCCCTCAGCTACTCCTCATATGACTCACTCTCCAGACCCTTCACCAGCTCCCTTGTCCTTCTCTGGACACCCTCCAGCACCCCAAGGTCTTTTTTGCATTGAGGGACCCAGATCTGGACACAGGACTCGAGCTGAGGCTTCACAGTGCTGAGCACAGAGGGAGTGATGTTACAGCCTGACTCTCTGGTGCAGGAGAGAGAGAAATGCAGCTCTTTTTGCAACATGGATATGAGACACCCGCACTGCACTGTGGTTGCCCTTTCTTAACAGCTTCTTGTATTGCCAKACAGCATGGATAAATAATGTCTTCAGTGTGTTAAGCTGTAAATGTTATTTAATGTAAAATCTTGGTGGATACAGCAATGATCTGCCTGTGGATGACTGCRTTAAACAGCAAAGTCCAGACTTATCTAAGCTCATATTCTAGTCCCCAGTAATCTGGTAGGCTGGAATGAGAACAACTAACATGACAGRCTCCATGAAGAGCTGTCAATAAACTTTGAACCAAACAGTTGCAGTCTGGTGCAGTGCTCACCATAAAAGCAATAGCGCCGTGAAGTTCCCTTAAGCTGACTGTAAACAGAACCCTTCTGAGTAATGAGACTGAAGGGCTCTGAACAGAAGACAAACACTGCAGTGCAAGAGGARTGGAAAGGTGTATTGACGAGGGAGAAAGAGGGACTGAGCTGCTGTAACACCCTGGAGACTCTGCTGTGTTCAGCAGCACACAGATGTAATGTGCATCCTGTGCAACGAGCTACAGCTGCAAGAGAGAGTGAGGTAGAACATACTTTTATGAAAGCCCCTCACTTTGGGACACTGATATCACTATTTCTTGTGTTTGCATAAGTTCAGGGTAAAAGAGCCAGCGTTACTCTGGATCAACTGCAGAAGCCACTTAGCTCCTTTATGGGCCCATGTAGAGAAAGCCATGCCCACCGTTTCTTTATTGTTACAGGTTTCCATCACCAACCATTTAATATCCTRTTTTGGTTGTCTCTATCCCAGTTTTCAATTTTTCACCCTTAACTGACCTTGATTCATCTGAAAATGATGACAACATCCAGGCAAATGATTCATAATTGGTGCTGCTTCTCTTGTCCCACATTTGAAAAAGGGCCTGAAAACTGCATACGTCCTAAAGAGAAGTTATTTGCCACWCTGGCTTTGGCACTTCTTGGCCTTYTAGACATCTGTCRTCTCCAAATTATTTTCCATGGACAGAAAATGCACAAACCCATRCACTGGTTGCACTGTGCATTGTTACTTCTGTTGCCCTCTCTGTCCTAAGGCAAGTTTTTCTTCTGGAGGACAAATTACTTCTGCAAACATCTGGAATAAAGCATTCGTACTGTTTAGAACTACTGCTTTCAGCTGCACAGTAGCACACACCTAATCTGTGTGTGGAGGATGACACTTCACCTTTCACCAGACATGCAGCCTCACATACGAAATGGAAMAAGGAGAGAGTTTGGTAACGTAACRGCTCAGAGCACAGACTGCTGGTTAGATCTTCACACACACCCCATACCCTCACTTCMATGGAAGATGTATGAGGCTCTGAGGACAGATTAGGGTCAACTACAGGAAGTTCCATCCCAAACKTTCTTTCCAGGACCTGGACCCAGAAAGAGTACAGTAGGAAAAGCCTCCCTAATAAGTCAAACTCTTTCTTCTTTCACTAAATTAACCAAACATTTTTCTAACCTGTATTGTTTCTGGCTCTGCTCACTGCTCAGCCCCTTATTACAGCTTACTCCAAAATTCCTTACTGGGTGTTTGGCAGAGTGAGTATGATCTATAGCGTGACCTTGCAATTCAGTGCACTGCTGTCATTCTGCATAATGCACTGTAAAGCATAGCTTTTATTGGAAATGAAGCTGCATAAATAAACACTCTTACTTTAATGTGAAGTAAAACATTTTGCATTAACAATGTGCAGATATAGTTTGGGAGAAATTAGTTTTTAGAGAGCCAAAAACCAAGCAGAGATGTGCCTATATTATTTTGATCCTTTAAAAATATAGCCAGGGTCTAATAAATTTATTTCAGTTTTGTAGTCTTTCATTAGGGGGAAGATTTGTTAGCATACTATAGAGAGCTGAATGGGATTAAACCTTTCTCTGGGACCCTTTCATCTCATGAGCTTCAATCCTCTGCTCCCCCACAATGTCTATAGACAGACACAGATTGCATGAAGTTTGGAAAAAGCAAAGTGAATCCAGTTTTGCAAACCTGATCAAAGATGGGTTGTACTTTAGTTATCTGAGTAGAACCTCTTTTTCTCCACCAGAGTAGCTTTACTTTTCTTACATATGCTGTCTGACAGCTTGTTGAAAAACCATCTTGCTAATGCATGCACTCTAACATGCTTTAATTCTGCACTTTTTTTAGTCCACTATTAATTGAGCCATCACTATTWGTYMRSMWTKMAWKSYKRACWATGTCCACTTAAAAAACATATGGGCAAAATTCATAGGCATCAGCTTTGCATACCATACAGCGTGAGAGGTGACAGTACCAATTATGTGTCTGGAAGGAGACGCTCCAGCCGGGCTACAGACAGTTAGCTAATATTATTGCAATGTGTCATTTTGAGAGGGAATAAACCTGTCCTGGTCATCAGCTATGTGAAGTGCTGGAATCATTTGGCTAACTCTGGCAGTATCTTGCTGGTTGGGTTGGTTTTTCAGTAACAGTACTCACAGTCATTCAGTCAAATACTTGTGCCAGAACTTTCACCCACAGAAAAMGCTGCTCCTCCTTTAGGAGCACATTGGTGCTTTGCTTAACAGGTTGCAGTGCCACATCTGGCACCCTTGGAGAGCCAGCAACAGGCATTCAACCTGGTCTCTGCAGCAGGCCACTCCCAGGGAGGTTGTTTGCTCCAGAAAACAWACCCCAAAACAAAAATAAGAGAGAACATAATGAAAAACACAGAGCCACAGGATAGCAAATACAGATGCTTTTTTCCTTCCTCCATTTCTTCAAGGTCAGCCCTGCAATATGGGTTTCATTAATGGCTCAGAGACAACACTGCAGAATTACAAATTCAAGATGTTAGTGGAAAAGCCACCCCATGACATTTTACAGGGTTTGGGTCAGGGGCAGGAAAGAGGATTTTAAAATTTTTTTTAACAAAAACTAATCTTAACAAAATATTATTAGGTGCATTGTAACACTGGCAGCAACTGGGAAGTGAAAATATGCATGTACACTTAATCAAAGCAAAAACTTTCTGTGCAGCTTTACCCAAAAGAGGAAAAAAAGAAAAAGCATAAAGGAGACATAAGGTGGGTTTAAGCAGCTGAGTATAACTCTTGAATTTGCTCAACTGAAAGGSCTTTGGATCAGGGTCACTTCATCTGTGCTTAGATACAGATTGATGGAGCTCCCATCCTTTATTCATAGTTTTCTACTAAATCACACAAACAATTACTTCACAATGTCATCATATTTGAAAGTTAGGTACTATAACAATAAAGCATAATGATATCAGAGACCCTGATGTTAGTGTACTATTAAAACACAATCTTTACATTGAGAAATACATGAATTTCACCTTAAAGTGAGCTTTCAACTTGGCCAGYTGTCAAAGTTTCAGATACATAAGACAGTTCTATGAAACCAACTGGAAATAAGACAGTACAGTTCTGAAACTTCTTCTAAGACATTAATTAGTATTAGAGCCAGTCCCCTTGCAGCCCAAATGACTGCTACACCCACTGCAGCTGAGCCTGGCTGTGGTGGCAAGTCACAGTGCCAGGCTCAGCTCCTTTGGCATCCAGCCTCAGCCACCAYTGTGCCCCACCACACACCCAGGGCTCCAGCACAGCCAGACCTCCAACAGGTGTTTTAYTCATGGCTGACAAAATAGAATAATTTTGCAAAGCCTGAAGCTGCTAGTCAAGAAGAAACCTTCACAGTTTGTAGCAGGTCACCATTCCTCAGCTGGGCACAGCCTGACAAAGCCTGGCTGCTCTCTGCCTCCCTGGGGCTGCTSCACTTCTCTCACTGAGCATGTGGGAGAGCACAATGGGGCTGTCCACACCAAACAAACCCTAAAGAGCTTTTCATAAAACAACCCTACCGGGTACATCACCTGAAACAGAGAAAACAAGGAATGTTTCCATTAATTAATTGCTGTTCTGCAGCCCAGGACAAAATGACATCCCATGTTGCACCTGCTGAGACAGGAAAGGACCTGTCCAATGAGTGCAGCCTGTCTGGTCTCTYGCATTGAATCTACAAAGCTAAAAATGTCTATTAAGAGGTTTCTACTCTAAATTGTATTTATGTATAAATATTCCAGACTAGGCGTACTCTATAAATACATGTCATAACTGATTTCTTTGGGCATTTGTGGTGAGCTGTCCTGGTACCACTTATTACAGAAAGCACTAGATACTGAAAATCTGCTTAAGTCTTCTCACACACTGCTGGCATAAGAATATTAAACTCATATATTCAGTCTTACACTATGTGTTCTTTGCCTGATTATTTTCTAATTGCTTTTGTGTATGTGCACAGATCTCAAGGCATTTGTGCAAATCAGGATTCCTGTCCCATGCCAGTSTGGGCACATGACTTGTTTACATGCTCATTTAAAAATGTGAGTCTCGTCATTTCAATCTGCTATAGTAATTTAGCTCCAATGTGGAACTGGTGCCAGGGGTYTGAAGCGTTATTTTTCCTCTCTGTGCACAAACTGCTATATTGTGGTTACATTCCCACTTAATGGCATGAAGCCACTTAAAAGAGCTAACCTGCYCTATGCAAATGTTAACAATAACAATTTCCTGGCAATACCATTCTACCTAAAATAAAACAGAAAATCAACTGCTGCTGTTACAGAAATATGCAGGTACTCTGTCCCATGGCATGATCGTCGAGAGTGCTCCTCTGCTTGCTTCTCTGCCACAGAAAAAAGCTGGACATGAGCTCTGAAATAACTAGATTGCTCTGGATATGTTTGTAAATCAAATGAGCTTACTGTTACYTCCATGTAATTGTCTGTCAGAGCATTCCCCATTTTTTCCTTTTCCATTGTATGACAGAAAGCAACAGGAATCCAGTTCTATGCACCATCAAAGAGCATCAGCAGCAGAGTTGGAGACAGGTAGACRGCTCTGAGGCCAGAGCAGAGGCCCAAAGCAAACCAAAGGGTAAGAAAAGTRCTGGCAACTGGGTGCCACGTCTGGAAGATGTATAACTTCATCTTGCATATGCTGAGCTGAGTGGCCAGAGCAGTTGTGTTCAATTATGGTGAGAGCCAAAGGGTGGAGAGAAACAAAGAGGGTAATGAGAACTTGATGCTGTTCTGCCAGTTCTTGAAAGATTATATGTTTATTCATTTAGTTAGTTACCAAAACACAAAGTGTTTTCAAGAGAAATCTAAACTTTGTATATGTCTGTGCGCAATACAAATGCACAAACTAATCTGCAYGCAAGACAGTAGTTAGTTACAGTRGATGGCAATGTTACAGATGTTTATAACACCCTCTTGGACAAAATCCAGGAATCTGGCATATGTATTGAGGCATTATGAAATCCCCAAAAATTATCATCACAAATTATTCAGAGATTATTATCTGCAGAACACCAAGAATGTGCTTTGTAGCACACACTGTCCTTGTCCYAAACGCTTATATTCCTGTTTGAAATGTCGCTTGTCAGGAGGGAGGACACTTGTCCAAAGCAAGTTTAAGATCACTAATGGCACGATTTAGGGCTGAAAGATCGTAACTCTGCTCAGGAGACATTGGCAACTCCTCAATAAATATTGATTAGGTGGTGAAAAGCTTAGCTCTCTTCCTTGTGGAACAAGAACTCTAGCTGGGTTCTTTGTACTGAAACATGTTGTATATGAAGCAGATGACAGGCAGARAACATTGACTCAGATGGAGAAGAGACTTAATTCATGTCCTCACCCTCTCCTGCATTCAGCACTGCCTTAAGCCATGCAAAACCTCTGTTTGAGGCACCAGCAGTAAAGCTACAAATAAAAAACAGGCCATTTTTAGCTTTGACCCTGCAAGTCTCTGTCACCGATGTCATTCACAGCTCCCCTTCCTGCACTGCCTCAGGTTTAGGGGTAACTTACTCCCAAGGCTGTGCCTCTGCCCCATTAGATCTTCTGTCGCAGGGTATCATCCCTCCCTTCCTGCTGTCCATCACTGGGTTTGGGTCTGGGCACCACCATCCACCACCTTTCTCAGTGCAGCAGTACCAGAAGGCCGATTGCTGCTCAAGGTATTGCAAGGAGTCCGACCAAAACCCAGCTCTATCAGCCTGCAGGACTTGTCTTACCATGCAAGAGCAAATTCCACTGTTGCCTCACACGCATCTTGTGATTTATGTTTTTCTCTTTACGGTATCAGGTCTGGTTTAAGTTGTAGATGTTAACAGTTGACGCTGCCCTTTTACTTAATCTAAGCCACCTTGAAAACTCTGGGTGGCATTAAATAGCAAAGTATGTGCAATAAAATAAAGGGATTGTATATACCAGTAGGATAACATTCTTTAAATGGTTGGAATCTCAAATGAAGCATGAATAAGGAGCAGTCTAACACCTTTGGAGTCAGCCAAATCTGAACCAGCCAGACTATGGGTACTTGGCTTTTCAGATGTAAGAAACCAGTAATTTTCTTTGTCAGAACCTACAGTAGGCTTTGAATGTTTTTCTTATTCCTTGACTAAAATAATAAATCAAAGAAATTCATGGTGTCATATGCAAATAGAGATACTACCAGTTCAAAACAGAAGGAATACAGCTTAAGGCCAGGCACTCTGAAAT
>NW_026623450.1:1175238-1231578 GCF_030028575.1 Malurus melanocephalus
AAAAAAGAAACAAAAAGGCCTGATATGATTAATTTTGCTACTTGATCCAACAAAACGTGGACATAATAAATTACAGCAAAGAGAGCTATGATTCTTATACCTAGATATCCATCCAATGCTGCAGGCAGCTGCACTGCAAACTGTGCCCGTAAGACTCACTCTTCTAGTGGATTGGGGGTCTTWTGTTAAGCTTTCAAAGATTCAAAACATGCTGTTCTGAAGTCCACAGCCTTCTGATTCAATGGTTTCTGAAAATAATTCACCAACACACACAATGGTTCCAGCACTATTGCACATAACACACTGTACCGGCCAGATCAATAAGTCTTAGTGTTGAGGGCACTGTGAGTTTAATACAAATTGTTTGCCAAAGGAGAACATTACCTGGAAGGAAAAGAGGTTACTTAAAGCTTTTCTTCCACATCAATGAACGCCTTACTTCTGGAAGTTACTTGTACCACCAAGTGGTTCACATGTGCAGGGCTATAAAAATTCCACCATTGAAATTCAAGAGATATTTACAAAGTAACAGGCAGAATCCTAACCAAAGAAGTATTTTATCTTTGTAGACAGAACTTGGTAAATTAAGWTGCACATTTTCCTCAATCAATTTCTGTTCTTGATGGAATATGTAGATGATAAACACATCATGCTGTTCAAAAGATGGCTGTTGAAGATTCTTACTTTCCTGCAAATATAAATACAGCCCCTGATTTAGCAAATGAACACAACATCTTATGTTTTTGTGGTTAACTTTTTTATCTCTAATCATGATGAAAACCTTGAACAACCAATTCATACTTTATACCTGTTTCATGTATGGGTAATTTGTTAGAACTAAAACTGTGTACTGGAAAAAGTATTTATTTCTCCCTCTAGCTCCATCTTAGCCTATTTACAATSTGATAATCTGGTTTAAAATAGTTAATTTACAGATTTATAGGACTTATATGTGGTCAAACAAAGAACAYACCCTTGAAAACATATACTTCAAGTATTGTCTCAAAATAATAAGTTATGTTTATTTACCCAAAATCTGTCTCACACATGCAAAGTATCAAGAGTCATTTGAAACTTAAAGATCCATAAAAAGTTCTGAACAAGAAAAATAAAGGCTATGAACATGCGCTTACAACCACTCTATAATTATCAACAAGGCTTTCTTTATGAAACTCCTGTTTCTCTTAGTTGCTGCTTTAGTTAAATCCACACAGGACCACAGAAAGGGAAACATCTCAGTTCCTGTGTAAAATACAATCTTTTCCCTCGATGGCAAAAGGAAAATCATGATGCATAAGAATTCTTTAATAGAGTTTATTGACTTTACTTCTACTGGTAATCTACCATATAGGAATAACATTTAGTTACCAAAACTGAATCCTTGCTGACTTAAAAACCGATCCATTCAACAACAGTTTTGAATGAGTTGTATTAATTTAAGCAGTATGAAGCTAGCTGGACAGAGAGCAATAGGTCAACTAGTGGTTTTCTTAAGGTTTTCTTAAAAAGGGGGGAAAAAAAAATCAAACCTAAAAACATGAACCATAAATCAGGATTCAGAGACTGAAAGGTGGAGCAAACATCCCTCTGGGATAATAAATCAAGTTAGTACTTAAATTTGTATCATCTTAGAACATCTTTCAACTTTATTTATTAGGTAGCTGAATGATTTTATCTCATCCATGTGTAGTCATCTCGTTCTGCCTGTATCAAGCTGTTCCAGACAGCATCTCTCAGAGCAGCAGCCTGTACTGTGCTGRAAAGAGGCTACCATTGATGAATATGGTTTTGATTTGGGAAAAGTGAGCTGTCTGTCTTTATCATGGATTAAGGTATCATTCGAAGGTACGCAGCACACTTGGCTCRGAGTGGGCCAAGGTAGTCTCCATCCCCAGCAGCTCTCCAGCCAGCCTTCCCATCTGGTTCTCATAAGGCTCCCCAGCTACATTTCATCCTGCAAGCTGAAGAGACGATGCTAGATTAAAAGCAGGCCCAGCAGCGAGAGGTTTCAGAAGTTGGGGCAGGTATTCTAATTATGTAACACATGTAGTCATTTCTGGTACATAAATTGGCTTCTTACTGGTACATATTTTATTRGTACCAGTTTCTCCAAGACCAGGCACACAAAGGTAAATGACATCAACCTGCACCAACCCATCAGGAAGGAAGATTTCTATTTGTTTTGCCTCTTTAGTYTGTTTTTAACTATCTTTTAATTAAATACTAGAAGACTAGTAAATACAACCTGCTTAAACACTTGTAGCCACAAGTGAAGATGTCACTCCCTTGGGCAGAAGATGCTACAAGAGGACTCCCATTTTCTCAACCCCGTCTTGTCACTCCACTTTCAACACSGCAGCCTCCCTGGCACAAATCCTCAAGCTCACCCAGAAAAGACCCCAGAGCTCAGTGGGATTCGAGGGCTGTAAGCTTCCTAACCAGCAGATCCTATTGCAGCACTGGGGACAATCGTACCAGAAAAATGTGATTTAGAGTTGCCATAGGTACTATTTCAAGAGCAGCATACAAAGCCCTGTAGCAAGCATTACACGTGCTCAGCAATATCCTTCTGTGTATTGGTCAAAGTTGCTTCCATTGTTTTTGAAATAAAAATGATTTATTTAGGCCTGTGTTCAGGAATGCATTCAAGTATAATTTTAAATATAATAAGCTAGAAATAGAATAAAATAAATCATCTAAAGTRCATTGAAATATCTGGCATGGAATTTTTCTGAACCCTTTTTAGTAGTTTTCTGACATAGTCAAAACAGAGCAGAATTAATGAACATCCTAATGCAAGKAATCACATGGTTTGTCTAGTAAATAAAAGGTAAATAGCCTCTTTTAGTTGAATACTGACAATTTTAAAACACAACCTCTCCAAAACCAAAACAAAGTCAGTTTGCTGAAAGYGGTGTAAGCCAGAGGTGACTGTGTATGCTATTTCTCTAATGGAACAAGCATCARTCCTTTATGTGTTTCCTAGATAATTAGGCTTATCAAGCAAAACACTGCATTTTGACTGTTTTTTTCTGTAACACAAGCCAACACCTAGTGCTAGTGTCATGTCAGGATCTCATCAGAGGAGCAGGTATATTTGCACCAAGTGTCAGCTCTGGTGTATACCAYTGCAGACCAACTTATTTTAAACTTACTGATCAGCTCCGTGACTTTTTTTCCCACTCAGCCCTTGAACACACAATGAACTAGCAAACTGCTTTGACACACAGCAGACTTGAAAACTCCCCAAAAGCTACCTCCATCTAATASAGAGACTTTAACAGATTTATTGGATTTCTCACTCTTACTTAAATCATTGTGCCAATAAACAGAATACCTTCATGCTTGGTATGACTCTCACATTTCTCCTGAACTGCATTGGAATCCTGAACTTCCACCTGTCTGACATGAAAGGAGCATTTAACAGAATTTACTGTTTAGTGGAATTTACTGGATTTCATTTTTTTTTCTCATATCCCACTGGAGGTTAAGGCTTCAAGACTGATGAAAAAGTTCAACAGGGGATAGCATTATACACACTCTGTGTGCATTGTAGCCCTATATTTAAGAACACATTTAGTTACAATTTATTTCCATGGMCTACTTTCTTTTTCAGCAGCCTGTGTGAATTCTTTTAGGATGACATTAAATCATTCAGCTGTACCCATTGTGTTGGATGCGATACAGAGCAGACCAAAGAGCACACAGGCCCAATGCCATTCTGTTCCTTAGGAATTACATACTTGCTAGAAGTAAATTATGGTGTATTATAATACAAAAACTGTCATGAGTTATTTGTGGCTAAACACAAAAACAMAGTAATATGTGGCAACATCTGATATTCCATTGACTTAAAGATATTTGCTCCAARGAATTAGTTACTAACCAAAATTATTGCCATTAACTTGTTCTGTAACAAAACTTTGCAGGAAAGAAAACAAAGGCACTTTATGTGCCAYGAACAGCCCCATCCTTAGGCCACCAGTCAGCCACATGTTGGGCCAGCCTCATTCACTGCACCTAAACTGAACAAATCAGGCATTTTACTTTGAACTTGGTCCTTCCATCCAGGCTCCAGCTCTGTGTTGATCTTTTCCTGTGCTCAGTGCCACAGGCCAACTCTGCACACCCAGTGCTCCCCATGCACTCCAAACTGCTCTCATTACTTYTCATTTCACCCATTTTGTTTCCCCAAGCCCTCTGGAGCCATTCTGACCAGAGTCTCTGGATGCTATCACAAGGCAAATAATCTGAGGTGAAGCAGACTCCGTTCCAAAAGTGAAAAAAAATGGACTCTTAAAAAGAATGGGAACCTTTCTAGAATAACAGCATTTCAAATATTATTCAAATAACTTGCTTTCATCTCTTTTTATATTTCTTTAGAGTTAATTGGAAAGAAAGAAGGAAAGAAGTCACCAGKACACACATTCCAGGAGTCTCCTTGGTATAAATCAGGCAACAAACGCACTGCACACCAGCAACAATGAAATGACCCCTTAAAATACTGYGTTTCTTGCCAAGCAAAACTTCTTTGAAGACTTTAAACTTCACCACTGGCCAAAAGCTGTGAGTTCAAAGTCCYTCTTTTCCTAGTTCAACTTGGGGCACAGTAGAGAGAAAGGAAAAAAGGGTTAAAGCAGCTCCTCTCAGCTGATGTTTTCAGTAGAAAAGCAAGGCCCAACAGTTAAGACAGAGATGCTCTTGGCCTCTAAACATCCAAATTCTCCTTCTGGACTAAAACTATCACAATCCTGTCATAAATAATTTGGGCATATCCCTTTTCTAGCATGTCTATGGAAACCACTCACAGTTGCTGTGCTTGGCCCACTCACTTCCAGACAAGATCCAGCCCTGGAATCTTCACCAAACCAGAGCATGAACTAGAGGATAGAGGAGCAATGTCAGAACTGGCTCGTGGTGGACCCCATTTGGGCTGTACTGCAACAGTACATCAACACCAAAAATCAAAATCAGAAACAGTTTAATAATTAACAGAAGGCAAATATCACAGTCTTGTTTCTTCCAGTCTTCAARTTTACAACTTTGTTACTGTTACTCCTTCACACTTGATAGATTGGATASTAATGGGCCACAGGAAACCCAAACATATGACTAACATTGGCCAGCAAGTGTGAGCACCAGGGAAAGCAAAAAAGGCTGCTTCTCATTCCTCCCATGTTATCCAGCTATTCAGAATGATCACAAACACTGAGAAGWTTATTTCTAATTTGTATTTAAATAGAATCTCCTAGTAGTGGGTATCACAGAAGTCTATGACTGTTAAGTACTTTGTTCTAACAGGGTAAGTGTCTGACCCTCATCTGCAGAGAAAAATGCATGAAAGAAAGAAAGGGAGACAATCAAACTGCACAAATGTATTGCACACACCACTGCGGGTGTTACTGAAAATGTGGAAAACCTTTAGAAGGGAAAGTGGAAATAGCTGAAATATAAAATCTTTTATGTCATAAGACTTCAGAAAATAGTTCTTCCCATATGTTTTTTTTTCCACTGTTTTCTGTTAGGGGTGAAAAAAAAAATCCCCTCTTTCCACAGTTTCCCTCTTCAAAAGAAAATGAGTGTCTGATTCCACTGAAAACACTTGTGTCATGAAACTGAACTCCAATTATCTGAGGAGAGAAAAATCCGAACACTTTTTCTCTCTTTTCTGATCACAGAACTCAAGTTGCTTTGGGTAATTATTAAAAAATAACCACACAAAGTGGTTAAAAGATATGAAAATAGGCCAAACAACCCTCTCTCCACACATTCTGCACACTAAACCGTTAAAAATGCAAAAGCATCTGTCCCTGTATTTAGAAAAAAACCTAAAATTACCACTGTACCAAACAACAGAAAATGGCTTTGCACATAAAGTAAGATTCACAAGTGATCTATATGGAACACTTATAAAGGATGTGTATCAAGCAAATAGAATTCAAGCCTTAGACTGAATGCCCATTTTGTCGAGCTTCCAGCAGATACCCCTTCACATCAGTCTCCCAGTCCAGTTCACAAAATAAGCTGCTGCCATCTTATGGAAGAGAACTTGAAAAACACTTGGTCCAAAACCAGTTCTGCTCTTCTCCCTTTCCTGCATTTCTTAACCTTCCTTGGTTTACTCAGATTTTTCTTCTTTTTAAAGAATTCCCTTCCCTTGCAAAAATCTGCCTGTTGTGATGAGGTATTCTCTGGGGAAATCACCTTTTCACCTCTGATTTTACAGTAAATTTCACAGCATCCAGGAAGTCAAATGGAGTAGTTTTCCAAGAAAGGGAACAAACCAGCCAGGCTGTTAATCCTGACACTGCCTCAGACAGAGGTTTCTTGTAYGATGAAATAAAAGCCAGCTGGAGCCATTCAGCCACTACAGGACAGTCATCAATTTTGCCCAATTTTAAGGCAGTCACTTAGTGTGCTCCATCTCTGGACTTCTCTACATKGCCARCTTGAACCAGTTTAACTAAAGGTGYGGCTTTTAAAATGCTAAGATAAATGAAAATATGCCAGTTTAAGCCTGAAGCCAGCACAAAGGTTCGATTTCTCCATCTTTAAGTCACAAAGAGCTGCAYTTGCAGGACCCTGGAGGGCTTTGTTGAGAGATTTCACTTTTGTTCTAAAAGGGAAATCTTTCCACAAGTTTCCATGCKACGCTTTATAGGAAAGCAAGTTTTCAGGGAAGAACTGACTGAGAAAGGAGAGCGTACAGCAAGGCCAAAATACTGAGTTTGTGTGAACACAGAACTCCTGCAAGTTCATACCCACACTTGTGTCATGACCTAGGACACCAYATTCAGCTTGAACAGCTAAATCATTAGATTTTGAATATCATGAACATTTTTGGAAGGAGTATGACCAGTATGAGAGAAGCCAAGTGTCCTCCTTGCTCCTCTCACAGYAGGTAACACTGACACTCTACCAGCAAGTCTGAGCTTCAAATACTTACTTTGTTTTATCCAACCTGAGCTCTTTTYCCCCCTTCTCCTCATGAAATAGTTTTCAACCCACTAGCAACCAAGGAAGATGTTAAAAARTTCTTATTGAGAATGAACAGCTACAGAGAAATAATCTTCTATTATTAAGCTCTATTAACTAGATTTGGGTAGTATGCAAACCACTGCTTCTACAACATAATGGCCATAATCCCTATTTCCCCATATGCCCAATGCATCTAAGTGAAGTTTATACAGAGCACCAGTGAACTATTATGGGAAAGCTACAGCTACTGAACTAGGGGGAAGTAAGTGGTTGGCATCAAGGACTAAGTGGGAACTCAGGTATGTTAGTTCAAGCTGCAGGTTTCTGTTGCTTGTAAAATTTTACACAATTTGTGCCCAAATACTCYAAGGGAGTTTACCATCTAAATGCTTCCAGAACAATCAAGACCCATCTTGTAGTGCCTCTGCAAGCCTCTCTCTATGCGCTGCAGAGGACTAATGATTATGGAGAACTCAAACTACGGAGAGGGCCAACTGCAGGTGCCCAAGACAAATATCTTCTTTTGTATCAGCTTGGCAAGTCTCGTTTAGCAGCATTTCTCAGTTATGTCTGAAAAGATCTTGCAATGTTCACRTTAGCCTTTAAATAAAAATTCCAGCACTTTCATGGCCCTTTATTAACTGAGAGATATAAAATTTCAGTAAGGAAAGAGACTGTGATTTCAAGGGTCCATTTAGTCTAATCAGAGCATAAAAGATTTTTTTAAACATATATATAAAAGACACTTTTTTTTTCTTTTCTTACACTGTTTTAMTTTCCTAACAGACTCCTCCAAATGCCTTCATTTAAAATGGTCTTCTACAGTGCCCAGTGTTTTCTTTGGCAAATTCGGCAAATTTATACCTGTATTTTGGGATAAAAGTAAATTGCACCATAAGCCGAAAAGAGATTAGGAGATTTGAGAGGACTTGATAAAAATCCAACGTGCACAGGCAAAGGGAGTTTTTCAATAGGTCATTTAAAAGATAAAAGTTCTGGAGAAAAGAGTTCTGCTCAGTGGCAAACTCATCTAACCCTTGCAAAGCCTAGAGGGTGCAAGGGAGGCRGAAGTTGCAGAGCATGAGAACAGATGCAGACTCACATCTAAAAGTTACTTTACACATTATTAGGTATCCTTTTTCAAACAATGCACACACGCACTTGAATAATGGCATAGTCCAGTAGAGGGACCTTGGAGTAGTTGCAGGGTGCGGGAGGCAAAAAGGAGCTGATTCTCTCTTAAATATTTAACAGACCATCCAAGGTCCCTAGAGCCCAGCTACCCTCCAAAGCTCAGGATGAAACCTGTATCGCCACTTTTGCCTTATAAGAAGGATCCTGGCAGTTCATCAGGGTGTGCAGGGGAGACAGCAGCCAATACCGCCCCACTAGCTCCTGAGAGGGCAGCTGGAGGAGTAAGACCTCAGTGCAAACTGTGGGACAGACCTGCCCCATCTTTGAGGCACAAGGTGTAGACTCCCTTACAGTACGGCTTAAAATACCAGAGGGAAAGGGAAAAGCTCACTCTCTCACTCCCCCCTGGGAAAGGCTATCTACTGCTGCTACCAAGATTATGTTTTTYTCCACCTGCCATTTCCTTTCTCTCAAAAAGAAAGTTGTTCTAACTCTTTCYACAGTTTACACATCCTTCTATGCTTATGCAGCTCAGTGACAGGAGAACTTCACCAACAATGCTCTCWGCAGCACCCCAAAGCACAGATTAGGCTTCCTAACTTTCAAGAGCATTTAACAGTTTCCAAGCCAACATTTTGCTGTATTTCCTTCACCAAATGAACAACAAGGCTAGAATATTAAAACAGCTGCTCTTGCGGAAAACTAGACAAACAAGGTAGATTCACTAGCTGAACAGGACTCAGCTCTTGTTACATTCAGTTCATACAGTTTTGTTTCCACTAATACACAAGGGCATACAGAGCAGGAGGTTCCATCTTTTCCTGGCTGATGACTGACACTAAAAAATACATGTGCCCACTAACACCAACACTATCAGCTCTTTCTTTGAGGTATGAAACCTAAAAATGCAAGTTTCACCATTAAATCCTCCCTGTTCAGTAAGACCTGCCCAACAGCTCTCCCACGTTTAATCTCCAGTTCCCAGCTGCACTGCAGATTCTGCAGTCAGTATGTTTGGTGTCTTGCAATCCATGTTCTGAAGCGTACCTGTGTCTYGCTTTAATTGCATTAAGATGCAATTAACACATAAGCCACATAGGTTTTCAGATTACTTATACCCAAATTTCCAGAAGCACAAAAAGCACCATGTGTACCGCAGGGCCTTTCAGTACCTCTGGCTAGGGAAACAGTGCTGTTAACACACCTTGGAACCACAAGCAGACAGCCTGGAACAACACAATCCTAGGACCTCCTCTCCTGAGACAGATAAGCAGTGAAGAGCAGCTACTTCAAATCAAAGCATCTCATCTTTTACACCCCACAGGAGGTAGCAGCATTTCTTCCCCCAGTATTCTGACACAACAGCACGTCACTGCTGCAGCAGTATGCCTGCAGTACCACTCTGTTGCTATTCWGCACACGCAGGCACCAGCAGCAGCACTTATTAAACACAGTCAGRAATTCAGCTCCTCGGGGAAGTGCAATACATCGGTCTCTGTGGCGCAATCGGAGAGCGCGTTCGGCTGTTAACTGAAAGGTTGGTGGTTCGAGCCCACCCAGGGACGGAGGAGATCCCTTTTGAGGGCCAAGARTATCCTCATGAAGCCCAGTAAGGGCAAGTGCCAAGCCTTGCCTCAGGGAAGGAACAACCACAGGCATCAGTAAATGCCATGGCCACCCCACTGGACAGGAACTTCACAGAAACTGACTTGTCACAATGTCACTTTGCTGGCTTSTGTTCAGTGTCTGCCAGAACCCTCAGGTCCCTTTCCGGGGAAAGCTCAACTCGGCCTCAAGTGACGAAAGCTCAGCTCTTCACAAAATACTCTGAACTGAAAGGGACCTAAGAGTATCATCGAAGTCCAACTCCTGACCCTGCACAGGACAGCCCCAAGAGTCACACYATGTGCCTGAGAGTATTGTCCAAACACTTCCTGAACTCTGTTAGGCATGGTGCAATGACCACTTCCCTGGACAGCCTGTTACAATGCCCAACCACCCTCTGGGTGAAAAYTCTTTTTCTAATATCCAGCCTAAACCTCACCTGACAATTTTATACTGGTCCCYCAGTTTCCTTCCATCATGCTTCCATAAGCATCCTTACTCCTGTTCTGGATGACACCTGGCCACAGGTTCAATATCTGTCTATCCATCTACCCCATACCTACTCTGAACTAAAATAATTATGTCTAAAGCTGAATTTCAAGAGATGATACATAATCCCCGATACAAAATGTRTATATACTCATGTTATGTATTTTATTAAAGTATATTAATAAAGTATTGTTGTCAGCTATACYAAATATGCTTACTACACCATGCATTATAGTAGTTTCTGTTTTGTGTACACAATGTATTATATATTATTAAAACTGTCTGCATAGTTAAGGGGGCTGCTACTGTTCTTCCCTGAACCCCAGTTTACAGCTTTTCTCCTAATCCTAAGTAGCTACATCTGGACCTTCTCATTACTGTTAAAGAACAAGTTTTGTGCTGTCAACAACATCTGGATAGCCACATTCYACACGAAGTCCAGCCTGACAAGCATTAAGAACTGGGAACCAAGCACTCCTGTCAAAAGGATCCAAGCAGACTTATTACCAGATGCTAGTAAATCCAGAGCTGATGATACACAGAAAACACTAAAAGAGTTTCCTTCCAATCATGATTTGATACTTCTATTTTAAAACTCTTATGAGGTTGTTTTAAGCTTCTAAACAATTGGAGCCCAGAAATTCTAGAACTTGACTGGGAATTTTGCTATCATTGTACATAAAACATGCATGGATGTTACAGAAACTAGGATCATGAGAAAAAGAAACATTTACTCACTGTGACCATTTTCACTCTAACAGAAAAGACCAGATGCTACTCAGGCACAAGGATAAGGACAAAACTTCCATTGCATTAAAATCAATCACAGAACATACAGATGCAGTAGTCTGAAAACACATCTTCACAGTTCTTTTGCCCATATAACTTGCCATAAATTCTTAATTAAGGTGCCACAGGTACTCACAAAACAAAGGGTATAGAAACAAAAGAGAAAAAAAAAAAACCAATCACTTGAAAGTTGTAATGGAGAGCTTCTCTCTTTCCATCTCCCACTGCTGGACAGTGGCCAGGAAAAACACCTTGTATTTTGCCCTTGGAGTCTCAGCTAGGTTTGAAAAGTATGCAATAATTTGTCTGGTGATATGAAAAAGCCCTGCTCATGGTAATGTTGCTTAATGTTGCTTTCATCAATACGGCATTACTAAGGCATCAATAAGGCATGCAGGACAGGAAGACACAAACCTGCTACAGGGGCTTTAGACAGGATGGCACCTACAGGCTGGATGCAGCACCATGAATGAACACTTGTATCAATCCTCCAATAGCTAAACAGAGGGAACTTGTATTGATCACAACACAGGCTGCCCAAGTTTTGCAAGTATTTGGAAAAATGCACCAATTCAGCCTCAAAACATAGAATTACTGCACCAAACTACAGGGAAGTTCATTATATATCAGGATACTGGCGAACAAGGGAACTAAAAAGCAATCATACAGAGCAGTTATCACTGTGGTACACAATGGCAGCAAGACCACTGTGCCCTGAAGTAGTGCCACAGCTGATGAGGTCATTTGTATCTGGAGACTCACTGAACTCCCATTTTCATTTACTTTGAGGCAGCTGTTGATCTCATTATTGCAGCAGAACAGGAAAGGCGATGCTGTAGTTTGGACAAAACCCCACTAGMAATAAAAATACCTGTATCTTGAAACCTCCATCAGAAGACTGTCCCACCTCCCTTTTTAAAGCAGCAGCAGAAGAAATGCAAGACAAAACCATAACAACACTTAGCAGTATTCTCAGGTGTAAATTCAAGACGATGTAAGTGCTGCACCATATTCTTCCAGGCTAGTGTAAAGCCTACAAAAAAACATTGGCCAGGCCTGTGCAGTAAACTGCTAATCAGCACTTTATTGACTAGAGTAAATGAACTGGAAGCAACTTCAGTTCTAACAGCTTTTCTCAATCACSGAAGATTTTAGTTACCTCATTGTGATTCAGTGCTTTAGTGTCTAAAACTCCCGGACATGGACACATTCTCGTCACTCGATGAAGATCAAACAGCTCTCTCTGTTACCTCTCTGCTACCTGCTGAGGTACATTGAAGGGACCTATTGCACATACTTTACTGGATGCTACACCCACTATTCTACAAATAGTTTTGACCAGAGCTTATGATACAGCTCGTAGCAGTTTCAGATACGCTTGTATTACAGCTACAACAGTGGATGTGCACTTGGAGATAACCTGACCTACAAAGGAGAAAAAAAACTTGGAAAGCATGGGAACACAAATATTTGAAAGATGGCAGCTGCACAACCCGCCCCCTCCCAATTAAAAAAAAAAAAAAGGTAAAAGAAAGATTTTGAAGAGTAACTGTTGCTAAAAGTGCTTTAACAAGCAGTGGAAGCACAGGAACCCACCCTTCCAATGCACAGCTTCTTGACAGAGCAATGATGAAAAGCAGTGAGATTCTAGGAAAAACATTCTTCAGAGACATAACTAAAAATGTTTAAAAGATGAAGACAGAAAAGCTAGTTGCAAGTCAATTAGAAAACATCTATTTAAAAAAAAAAACTCTCTAAAAAAACCTTCTAACTGCTCTCAGTCTCACTAATTATGCTGTTTCAGAACACTTTTATCCCAGAAATATTTTGCAGTGAAATAAGGAATAAATGACTTAATTCTTTTGCAGAACAATACCCACTATTCAGAGCGCCCTGCCATTCCCTCCTTCTGACAAAAGCTGTCAGATCTGGCAAAGGCAGAAAAAAAGATGAATCCAGGTCCTGTGATAAAAGGACCTTCTGTGAAAAACCAAAAGTTAAGTGCCTTCTCAGCATAGGGATGCACCCAAACTAGGCAGGAAACAAATATATAAATAAATTACAGTAACCTGCCAGTGTTATAATACTTGCCAACTATTACTGACAAAATGAAGTTATTCAGAGTTTTAATTCATCTACAACTTCCCTCTACTGTGAACCTACAAAACCCAAAATCCTTTTACCTCAATGCTAACAAACAAGATCTGCTCAGCACACATACTCTGCATGCAACAGTAATGCAAATCTAAGATTTTAATATTATGTTKATGCATATTTAATATTAATTACATTTACATATTTTAATTATCCTACTACATTAACAATACTAGATACAATATTTGGTAAAAACAACTAGCATGGTTAAGTCTTCAAATTTGGGTAGTTTTCTATCAAGTATAAAACAGAATAGAAAACAGTTTCCATGTGAAGAAGAGAGCATATTTTAACAGAAGCAGTCAAGACCTGTTGCAAAACACAGATCATGTATGCTAACATTTGGACAAAACCTTGCAGTAATAAAAGGTACTGTCGTTCACTATATTTACAAGAAACTGCCTAATAGTTCAGTTACCAAATGCACTACAGTGATTATTTTAAAAAACCCACACAGCACAGCATGTTTGTCTTGCCCTTCAGAAATAATTTGTACGTAAGAAATGAGTTTGTTTAAATTGTATGTGCTAGAAAATATAGAACTCTGCAATAGAAAGAGGTTAAAAAAGTTGAATACTGTGGAAAAAAATTTATTAAGTCTATACAAGTCTTCTGAAACAAACCATTGGCTTTGATACAGTAAATTCAAGTGAATACTCATTGCAATAGTATTTTTCCATACAGAGATCAAGAAGCTCTATAGCTTCCCATTTAGTGTCAGTGACAGAATTTTTATTTCTGAATAAGTAGCTGCACAAAGCAGACGTGATAGGAGATCTCACAGCCATCTGAGCTACAGTTCAGATAAACTTATATTACAAACATTTGAGAAAATTAGGAATCTGTACTAAGTGTGGCAAACTGATGCACAATGAAAGAACAATGACATCACTCAGACCCCTTGCCAATAATGAAGACTTTCTGCAGCAAGTCTACAGCAGACCATCATAAAATCCTAGAGTGCAAGAGTACCACAAATTTAGTATATAAATATCACAGGATTAAAACTCCAGTTAAGCCATCAACTGAAGTGATGATTAAAAGGAAAACATGGCGTCCCCCAGCTTTGCAAAGGAAACTTTCAAAGCATCTCTTCAAGAAAGTGCTGATACCAACTAGGGCCTGTGCCAATTTGTGCTTGAGACAGCACTGCTGAAAGACAAAATTTTAGCAGATTTGTCTATGGACTGTATAATCCTTCTGCTTTTAATACCTTAAAAAAAGCATTTACTAGAAGAGATGAAATGTAACATTTATAGCTCATACCGTTTCCAAGATCTGTGCATACTATATAGTTCTATAATTTCAACAGAATTTAAAAATAAGACAAGGAGCAGACAATGCAGTAATGTGTTTGTTAGATGGATTTGTTTAGAATAGTTACACAATTAATGTAGACAGCTGTAAAATTTCTAGTGCATTTGTTCTTGCACATTATTTATGCTACTTATAAAAACCTGAAGATTGCAAACTGGGCATGCTTACCATAACATTTTCAAACTGGGAAAGCTGCAGAACATTTTTTCTACAAGTGTTCACTGCCATGATACAAAACAAATATGTGCAAACTGCAAGGTCCCTAAAAATAGCATTTAATGACTTTATGTACAGAAAGATGTAACTATCTGTTTAAATATGCAAAGAATAAGCTTCCCAAAGTTTATAACATAGAACAATATCCACCACATGCTCCTCCTCCTCCATATCCTTCTTCCTTGTTTGATAACTTTACACCTCTGTTTTGGCTTTCACTCTCCCACAGTCCAGGAGTCTGAATGATTTTTTCAACAAGTTCTTCAAAGGCACACTGCACACCATCACATGTTTTTGCACTTGCCTCTGAAGAGGGGACACAAAAGTCAAGTGTTAGCAAAACTTCCAGTAACTTGTYTAGTATTTCTCTTTCAGTTAAGATTCAACCTACAACAGACTTACAATTGCTACAATATATGCTGTRAAAACATAGCAGTGCCAAAATGAGCAGGTACGCAGATTTGTCACCACACCAGTACAAACTCAAAACATTTATAATAGAAGAGATTTCAAGTTGAACTTTACCAGAACATATGGAGACAGCTACAGCTTAGCTTTATTTTTCTGTGGAAAGCACTTCAGTAAGAAAAATCAGGATTCCTGTCTGAAAAACCTGTTGGCCCTTCTGTATTTCAGTTCTGTACATTAGCCATAACTGCAGTACCACCAGATCGTAAGAACCAAGGATCCGTACCCAGGATTCTGGGTCAGTCTTCATGATAAAACTCATCTGATAAAAAGCAATAAGGGGCCTCACTTCTTTTGCAGTTAGCAGCATTCTAGGTAATTTCACTCAGGATCCTTGTTTTGACCAAGACTAAGAAATCTGCTCACAGGTTATACGATGAAAACAACAGACACCATCAGAAATGGTACAGTTCCACCAGGAAAGATGCCCTTTTCATCTTCGCAGCATGCATACTTAAATTATGTAGCGTGCATACGTATATATATATCTATGTATACACACACACAGTTATAGTCTCATTTTCATTTTCATCTTCCATGYACTTAATAGCTTGTGACTCAATTTTGAACTTTTATTTCTACATCTAACACTGCAGATGAAAAGAAACACAGCAGATCACTAAACAAAAATAAGTCTTTAGTCAAAGATAATGAATATAAGTCTAAGTACAAGACATGGCAATGAACTGATTTGCTACTGGAATCATGCTGTAAAATGATCCCTTCTGATAATTAGGTAATAAACATATCCATAAAGATATGGATCACTTCAACACCYATTTTTAAATTCATCATTAGATAGCTTTGCCTACAAGACCCATTTCATTTTGCAGCAAGATGAAACCAATATATTTGCTCCAGTCATAATTCTGTCATTATTCAATCCCACCCACAATTAGTAAGTTAATTATATACCTACCTATTTTTACGTCCTAGCTCTAACACAGATTTCTCTATAGCTGTTTTGGTATACTGAAGGCTGGCCATTAGCACCAGTTTTCCCTCTTTTATTTTGCTTCTGTTATTAACTTAGCAAGTCAGCTGAAAAAAGAAATCAGACACAACCCAAAACAGGTACAGAAGGCCTGTACTTTGCCCCTCATCCTTATGAATTTCTGTATAATCATCCACAGAACAGAMCTGGACATAATCAGGGACAAGTTAAAAAACAGTAATAGCCATTATCTTTGTGGCTACTGCAGGTGAGAAATATCATTAACTCAACTGTACATATAAATCAACCCTACAGAAGTGGTACTTTTCCTTATGTAACAAAAATCAAGAAAGAGCTCTGCAAATATCTATAACATACCTATGAATAACATGGAATGTTTTCTTGCAAATTTGAGGCCTTCATTTCTGTCAACTTCACGGTTTTCCTATAATAAGACAAAGCATTAGTATTCATTATTAACAAAATACACCAACAGATTACTTACTGCAGTTGAATTTGGTTTACCTTATCAATCTTGTTTCCAACTAACATTTTCACTATGTCATTCCTTGTGCAGTATGTTTCCAATTCATTTAACCAGTTATCCAGCTTGACAAAAGTATCTCTTCTCGTGACATCATAAACTGAAAAATATTAGCCATATTATTTCAATTTTTTAATTACATTGTACATTACAAAAGAAGAAAAATTGATGGATTTTTGAATCAGAAAACTGAGTGAGTCCTAAGGATTCAAATTTACCTTCTATATGAATAGCTGGAAAAAAAATACTCGGACATCCACCAGCTCCAATCACTGATGCAGAACAACTCTAAGTTTCAGCCACCTACGGTTCTCAGAGTAACATACCTTGATACATCCTATCTTAAAGGCTAGACAGTATCATTCTCCAAGGAATTCTACACTTGCAGATCCTCAGATGCAGGATACCTAAAATCAYTACACAACAGCTATGCTAAGAGGATGGCCTTCAGCACATGGCCTTCAGTTAATTCGTGATAATTAAGACTTGTTTAACACCACTGCTATGCTTCTAATTTAGCTAAAATGTAAACAGATCACCAAATGTTCATATATACCAGTACACAACTAAGTTTTCAATCTTTYAGTGTTTTAAACTATTTAATATTTTGGCGAAAACAAGACATGCTAGGAGCAGAAAGTCCAGAGGGAAAAAAGCAGATAAAAATCTAAAATCTACTACCCAGAGCTATGTAATAGCTGGTATTTCAAGCTATCAAAGTATTTTTTCCTTTGTTTTCACATCACATGTGCAGACAGGTATAAACAACTTGTTTCAATCAAACCTGTAACTTTGTTTGCATGAACAACCTTCTTTTCAGAAAGACAGGTAACAACCAAATAGCCAGGAGATACCAAACAAGAGAGAGCAAATCTCAACAGCAGAACCTTCTGTCTCCTGAACAGTGCTTGTTTACAGCTTTCAACAGTAAGTGGGAAGTACAGTGCAACTAAGTGATTTGACAAGACATTCTTTGACAGCACCTTCCTATCTATACTGGCAAGATAATGCAATTCACAACTTGGAAAACGTTTACCAGAAGGTCACATGACAGATGTTATTCCATGTTAAACCATTTAACTAGACATGGTACCTTACWCAGGTTCTCTAAAGTCAGCAGCAACTTCAAGAAAATGAAGCATACTTTCCTGCCCTTGCTTCAGTCAGCTCCTCACACCTAGCAGTGGRGAAGCACAACTTCAGAGCTCAGTGCCTAGTCAAGAAGCTACCATATACAAAAAAAAAAAAGCAAACAAGACTTCATTGTGAAGCTCTAACTATGGTTTTTCCCTGGATTTTTCACACACAAGTTGGTRCTTTCTACATGCCCAGCTAGTCTTTCCTAGGTGATTGTGACTGCATAAAATGCGTATCATTCCATCAGTTGGGAGACAAATAACAAAATGCCCCAGCCAGACTCTACAAGTATTTATTATTAATTTCATTAGGAAAAAAACAGGGAGAAGAAAAAGCTGGATCATACTGACACAGAGAGAACTACACTGAGGAGAATTTTTTTTTTACTCTGCACTTAGTAAGCAGAGGCAAAAATAAAATACAGTAAGTAAAAGACCAAGTCATGACAGCACAAAGACAAGCTCCAAGATATCCTTTCAGGTAGCAGTAGCTTTTATTCTCATGCAAAAAMCAGAGCTTCTCAAGCCAGTCAGATGGATGACATGAGGAAGAGGCTGAGACATMAAGATCCTTTAATATGAATTGTTCATCGCCGATACAAAGATTTTTAATATCAATTAGATATTATCTAAAGGCTATATGAGTTTGTGTAACTCTAATGCACGAGAAAACCACAAACATTTGAACATGCAAAGCTATACTTACCTAGGATAACACCTTGAGCACCTCTGTAGTAACTGGGGGTTAATGTTCTGAACCGCTCCTGACCTGCAGTATCCTAAAAAGCCATTCAAAAAGTTCCATTATTCAGAATTTGAGCAYAATGTAGTTTAGCTTTCAGGTATTCTACTTCTAATGAACATACAAAGTAAGATTGAAACTATATTCTACTACCAGATTATCTGAGTTTATTCCATCCCCTGCTGTTTTACTACATAGTAACTGAGATTTTATGTAGTCTGTCCTGGGAAGCACCTTTGAACTATTAGATGTGGTATGTAACCAGATTATGTAACAGTAAAACAGACATTTCTGCAAAGGCCTTTGATCTGCAGCRAGTACTGCAGCAACCAGCTAGAAAACAGCATAACTGCAGTACTAATATTTTCTAACAAGCATCACACCCCATGACAACAAAACCAGTTCCCTCACTTTAATCATTTGGTCCAATTAAATTTGATTGAGTACTTGGGCAAATGCATTAACATGCTATTACACAGTACACTTAGAAATTAGTCAGAGGATTTTCTGGTTTTAAGCAAAGTTGAGCTTACAACCTAAAATTTAGAGAGTCAACAGCTCTGCAAAAATTTAAAAAAAAATAAAATTAGAAAGCTGTTTTATTATCAGAGATTAAATTACAGTGCACACTCWTTAAAGACTTTATGCATAAAATAGTTAAACTACTTTTTCCAATTTATCCAGGTTAGAAATGACACATGAAACACTGTGGATTCCCTGACAAAGAACCTGAATAAGCAAACTGGACTTCAACATTCTACAAGCCACTCAGTCAATTTCACATCTCAAACCAGTTTTGTGCCATRATGCACTTTTACAAGCTTTTCTTTTCCAGTTTACCCCAGGTTTATTTCTTTATGTTTACCAATATGAAAGAAAATAAATCCTAACTTACTATTTTTCATTCTACTATAAGTATGGTTTTCCTCCTGCATGCTTTTTTTCCTATCAAGCTATTGCATTTACTTTCCTTGTCAAATGCATGTATTTCACTGATGATTACTATTGTAACTAAGACATTAAGTCCTGTTTGTTAGTGAGGTATGAAGCACCCTCCAAGTTATAAAAAAACTGCAATGGATGTTTCATGTTCTACTACTACTACCCAAGAAAACAAAGGTCTGGTACCTTGCTTATTTGAGAAACAARGTTTTATTCTTGCTTGCTACAAGAAGACACAACTGGGTCTGACTATTCAAAAGGTGGTCCMAGTTGCATAAATGTGGAGGCTGGTTTACACAATGGAGAATTTTTTTTTAATGCTTGGAATTTCTTTTTCTTCACTTACCATAATAAAAGTTCTGCTTCTAACTAGAGCAGAAGTTGAATGCTCTAAAGCTACGACTGCAAACAATGSCCCTCTCTCTTTGAAATGCATCTGCTACAAATAATTCTGACATTGAGCTCAAAAAAGTCTTGTTATGAGGGCTATGAAGTTTAGACTAAAAATGGGTTTAGAGAGGTAACATATGAGCATGCAACTGTAATTCTTAACCTATGAATCCACAACCTCAATGTTATAGGCAAAATTTAGTAAAGAAGTGCACTCTTCTACTGATTTAATGCCATTTAATTCAGTGTTTTTTCCACGTCTATCCCAACCCAACCTAGAATTAGTACTGCAGAAGCTCACAGGCAGCAGAACTATCACATCAGCCAGTTGTGCCACCACTCATTGCACTTTCTGAATGGTGCAGTATTAACCTCCCAGTTAGCCTCTTCTCCAAGTCACCTTCATATTAATAAAAAAGGATTCTATACAAACTGTACATTACAGAAACCATAGGAGAACTTAGGAGAGACATACCCATATTGCCAGTTTAGCTTTGTTTCCATCAACTGAAATAGTTTTCACCTTGAAGTCCACACCTAGAGGAAGAAAAATATTTTAGTTCTTCAAACATACTACAGATATTTTTAAAAAAGAAAATAAAGGATAATGGAAAAAAATAAAATCAAACTCAGAAAAAAGCTGTGTTTTGACACGAGCAGAGAGAATAAGTTCCATTAGCTATTTATGAACCTCGCTCAAAATGCAAGGTTGTCTTGCTGACAGGCTTTTGCAAAAGTTTAAGGGGTTTTTAAGCCTTTGACTCAAAATATTTTATGGAAGCAAGGCAAATACTATATCTCTTGTATCAAACCACATATTCCAGGACAAATTTTCAAGTTTATAATTCAAATGGATTAACTTTCTATTCATTACTCACAAACATGTTTTCCAAACAGACAACAAGGTAATGGTTTTGCTGCTCAGTCATCTACCCCAACATTTAACGATTCTTCCCCTTTATGTGTGTCCTCCATCCCCAGGAACCAGCAGCCTATCAATTGCTCAAGGACAAGCTGCACAAAACTCAGGCCAGGGAGAACAATGTTAGTGATTTCAAATTCAAAGGACATAGTGACACACATCTGAGAGGTTCAGTACAGTTATGATCCATTATGCTTTAATTTAATGCTTAGGTCACTAATAACAAGTACGGAACTAGAAATATGTTTCAAGTGTTTTGGAGCGACTCTCACTTCTCACCAGGCAGCAGCTCTGAAATTAAACAGCAGGATTGAAAGGTAATACTTTTATAAGAACAACGTTCAAGTGCAACAGCAACTGTTTTGCACTTGGAATTACAATGTCAATCATCACTCTCCCCACCAGAAAAATAATTTAACTATTCTAACACAAAAAATGAGTAGGGCCTCATGAGTGTRCTGAAGTTTAAAAGAGCTTTGTTTCAAAAAATATAAACACAATTTTTATTCCACTGTTTTGCAGCTTCAGCTCACTGAAGTGTTCCTTGAAGTGTCAGGTGTTTATCAGACAATATTCAACTGAAAGAAGCCCATATTCTATTTCAAGGAAAATTTTCCCAAAGKACATCAACTTTCGCAGTAACTGAACAGAAGTTCATTTTTTCCAGGTACTAAGACTCGTAGCCCCTAACTTAGCAGTAATATAATGCTCAATACCATGCACAAGGATGGCACATTYTCTAGTTATGTTCACAGAAAAGAACAGTCGCTATTAAGTTTAAAATAAACATCAGTTCTTAGAACTTCACCTAGTTCAGAGAAGACTGCTATGCTAGCAATTTGAGTCAAATTGATCCCAGAGAACATTCTGTTCTGTCCACTTTTCAGTACTCGGCAGTAACTTTTCAACTAATAGAATCTCTTTCTTCCAGTGTAATTGCACGTTTCTTCCCCTAAACTGCAAAAAACACCATTTTCAGTTCACAGTGCATGTCCAACAGTTYACAGTACATTATTTTATCCATTAGTCTGGCACCAAAGCCTGTAACTGCAGATATTACCAGCCAATGGATACTTAACATGACAACTTATAATATGTCATAGTAACTTTAAGAAACAAAACTTTCTTCCTTAAGATAAAGAGATGTATTCTGAAGCCACAGCATCCTTCTCCCATTCAGTAAACAGATTCAGTATCTTGTGCTTACACAGTTCAGCAATCTTCATTTAATGAAAATGGATATATATGCCTTTATACTGGCCTTGCTGCTGGTTTAAAATTTACTTTATATTCAAGAGCAATGCAAGCAAAATAAGAAACTAAAATACTGACTAAACCCCATGTGTTAAACTGATTATTGAAAAGTAAAAGTATTAAAACTAACTAATAGCACACCAAAATATACCCTTTAAAGTGATCGAGGCATGACAAATATAATTCTAGCAAACAAAGAAGCTCAATACATATAAAAGCCAATTAACGAAAAGAATACTTTTAAATACTTAGGGTTTTGGTTACCAACCTGCCATCAGAGAGGACAAGTAGGAAAAAATTAAAGGCTCAAGCAAATCTTGTTGAATTGAACAAACAGGGTACTTCTGTTCTCTAAAGCCAACAGTGAAATAACAGACACATTTGTGACAGGTGTCAGTTCTGACCTTGCAAGAGTGATGTGACAGCAAAAAGCTGACAGTGCTTTCCACCATGCCTTGGAAGGCAGCCAGAAACAAGACAGCACTACTAGACTGTATTCCTGTATGTTAACACCTCCTGCCTCAGCASTACACACTAACATACTACAGACTTATAATCTGCAAGAAACAGCTCTGTCACTGATTCTGCTCTCACATCCAGGCCAGCAATGCCATGCTGTATTTGTAGAAAGCACAAAATCAGCTACACTGTAGTATTTGTGTTGTGGGTAAGTGACAAGCTGGACAGCTTAGGAGTYTGAGGACTTTAAATGCAAGGAAAGCTAAAAAGTTAAGAGATATGAGATTTGTGCAATACATCATTTACGAAACAGGGATTGCACTGAACACTTAYCTAGAATCTCTCATACAAACAGCAAGCAAGTGAAGACAAGCATGAGCAGCAAGGACAACTGAAAATACTGGGGTATATGTAGTCWGGGAAGATCCACATGATGATGCCCAACAAACAAGCCATCATCAAGAAAATACAAGGACAGGTCATCTGCTAGATTAAATACAATGTGTTTAATCCAACTGAAGCTGAACTATTAGCCAAAACCAGCTTATTGTTCGGAGAATACCACAGGATTTTTACAAAGTTCTGAAGAAAAACCCACACAAAATAATCACTTAGGGTTTCTTTTAAATTTTAACCAATAGGTCTGTGCAACTCATGAAGACAAAATATGTCTCAACAGGTCATCACAGGGGACCAGTTGTGCTGCAGTCAAGGCTTTCCTCAGTATTGTGGGTTTGGGGGCAGTTCTCCCTCTATGTTAAAGAAAACCAAACCAAACAAAGTTCTCTTCACTTAATAATCCAAATAAAGAAAATGTAGTCACTCTAGCCAGTTCAGCAGTCAGTATGTAGATGACATTGAAAGACGACATTATTTATCGTCCATTCATTTTGGAAAAGAACCATACTCTTCAGTTTCAACAGCAAAGCCTTTAAAACCTCTTCTGTCCTTCTGTCCCCTAATTCAAAACAAAATAGTGCTGAAGTAGCACAAAAAGAACTCCAAGCCAAGACTCAGTATTTTGACATTTCACCATCTTGTAAGTACTTGAAATTGGCATCTAGGGTCTGTCTCCATGCAGCAGAATAGTCAGCTCCAGGAACTCACTCCAACTGCTCTATCTATATGAACAAATCATAATGGAATTTAAAGTCAATATGTTGCTTCTTAGAAATACATTCACCAGAAAAGTGGCAATGCAATTGGCTAGTAGTTCAAAACGAAAAAGAAGAAAACATGTTAAGAACCATGATTCTGATAAGAACCAAGATTCTGTCCTCTTCCAATTAAGTGGACAAAAAATTAATCTGCTATTCCCCATGAATTCCTCACCCACCATGCTGTAGGACTTGGACAGTTGAGGTCACAGTAGCTCTACTGCACAACACTACCTCAAACATCAAGYAGATGGGCCTAACAGTGATATAGGCCAGCATTTTCCCCGTCTCTAGAAACTGACTTTTCCTGCCAACTTATCACATCCATTCCAGATTAATATATTTGTTTCAGAACTCAATCTTTATCTGAAGTAATGCTTACATTGACTACTCTTCTTCCTTTTCCACATTGGAAACAGAGCAGAGTAGGACCCACCAGGTGGGATCTGCCAGCAGTAAACCTTCAATTGTTGCTATTTAACAACAGTTATTAGCTAGAACAAATGCTGTTGTGCATTTTGACAAACCCAAAGAAGAACTACTTCAGGAAATAATTCCTTAGTTTCTCAAATAGCACACTGATACCAGTTTTTGACACAGGTAAGGAATATTACGTACAAACAGCAGAATGACAAAAAAGAAACCCCACCATTAAAAACAAACTAAAAAATTCCAAAGATGCCCACACAGAGACTGAACTAGTCTTTTGGTATCCAAAACATCATGAAAGCTGAAGTTTCTATTCTGCACTAACCTCCTGGCTCACATGGTTGACATACCAAGAAAGTAACACGACCTGAAGTATATACAGTGCCAAAACTATTAGATTAGAATTCAAGATTGCCATCTTCACCACCTGATCTATTTCATTCCTGTTTCCTTACATGCTATCCTCCCACATTAACTAAGGTGGGGTTACTTGCACAACTTCATTTTTTACGAGAAATGGAATGAGCAAAAAYAGGCCACGTTCATCCCTTTGGCTTCTCAGTGCTTTATATCAAATAGTACTCGTGAATCTTATTAACATTAATGAAAAATAGGCCAATTTATTTAATTCTCAATAAATTAGAGCTGGCTTTGCTTACCAACAGCTGAACTCAAAAAACTTTATGCAAGTTCTTAGAACTCTMCCTACAGAGAAAGTAAAAAGTGAAACTGAAATGATTGTGTAAAAAGGTMTCTCTATTTTCCACCATTTCAGTTATTATTCTGGCACAGAGCTGCAACACATTCTTAAAAGTTCCATTTTGCTTCCTTTGAGAACCAACCTACTTAATGTATCCTGCATTCTGGGTCACTCTCCTCCATCACAACTGACCTATGCTGGTAGGTATAATACCACAACAGCAGTGACACATCATCATGCTTTTTTTCCCCAGCAGCTCTAGATTCTTGGCTCTCTTCCACTTTTCTCAGGAGTCTAGCTGCCAAGGAACTCATTGCTAAGTACAAGGAAAAAAGCCACATTGTAATTTCTTCCCTATAGAGGAAAAGCAGAAGCCACACAGAGCCCAGTACATTCAAGTATTGTCAGAAGTTGCAAAAGCTAACAACCCCTACTAAAGAGTCTTAAGATAGCTACCAAGTGTCACATTACATAGATGCAAGGTCTGGACAGCAACATTACTAGTCAAAAACTTGACAACTATCTTGCACAGATAAATCAGTAGGAGAGTAATAGCTCTTMTAGAAAGGCAGACATGTCTGAACATCACTACGTGTCAGACAAGTCTGAACAACCATAATTTTACACTGAAAATCTTATCAATTTTTCTAAGGTAGTATCAGCATATACTTACCAATTGTTGCTGCAAGTTCTGGGTCAAACRTATCATCTGTGAAACGCAGCAGAAGGCTGATAGGGAAAAAAAGAAAAATAACAGATACTATTACTGCAGCATATCTATAGCTTGYTGGAAGTCTATAAATTACAAGTCTAAAAGGAACAGCAAGATCACACAGATAAACTAAAACACTTTTTTTTTTTTGTAAAAGAGAAATTATGGAAAAAAAGAAGAGAATATGGAAAGAATAGCGCAGATATGCTCTGTTAGCTGAGCCCATGTCTCTTCTCTATATGTATTATTACCATGTATGTCTTTTTGAAAAGAGTACCAGACAAATTGTCAAATCAGTCATGTGATCTGCTTCTCAAYGCATTTTACTTCAACCTTATTCTACTTTTCTTCTTCCAGAATGCAGTACAAAAGTAGTATTTTTTGTTTTGTTTCAATATTGCTTCACCATAGTATTTCTGCAAGCTTGAGAAATAAATTCCAAGTCAGCTTTTCATCCCAGAAATAACTCCTTGAACTGTGTCCACAGGGGAATAGCAACAACAACACCCATCAGAAATAAAGACACAGAAGCTAAAGAGTAGAATTARTCTCCATTTGTTTAATGTTTTTGCATCTTTTTGTATCTAAGGACTTTCATGTACGCATTTCCCCTTATCCTGATGAATGTGTTTGCAACCAATTAAAAAGTTACAACTAAGATTTAACAGGACATMACACCATAGCAGTGCACGGCCCCTTAAAGAAGTGCCCATGATGCTGCTGGKGTCTAATGTAAATATTTTTGTGAGACACAAAGATTCTGAGTATACAGTTTTTAAAACCACCAGTCTCAGGCATCTGTGGCAAGTGCATATTACCATGTGGCAGGCAGCTGTTTGCTATGACCACAGCTTCTACTCATTTCCAGGCTGCAGAAATAAAACAAAGCCTTATTTACATTTTGGTCTTCCCAACACCCTGTTCTTTTCTCCTTTTTTTGCACTTGAATTTAGAAGTCAAGTGCTTTTTAGCACTTGGTCACAGTCTTGCATTGACAAAAACAGTGACTACTGAAATTACTTTATTTCAATCAGGATGGGTGACAACTCCAGAGTTAATCATGATCAYTTTTTCTCTCCATGCTCCAGATCCCCAAAGCCAAATGGTAGCTTTATTTATCAAAGAATAATTAAAATAATTTTTTTWAAACTCACAGCACATAGGTTTTTACCAGTACCTTCAGATGGYTGCATCAGGATCCTATTTAACAACAGCTACTTTTAGTTACAACCAAAACTAGTTTCATTCAGAACAAATTACTTATGGAACCCTTACAGTGCTACTAGAATAAAAACACCATTTTATCAGTCTTGCATGCCAAGCCCAGCCAACTTCTATCTTCCCCACCTTTTTTTCATATGTAGCTATCATCTACAAAGCACAACACCCTCACAGGGACATTWAAGACAGCATTTGTTCAGAAGTCAGGACTCCAACCACTTACTACACATGCTAATACCAGTTTAACATCTGACCTTTCCTAGTCAAGCAATAGGTAAGAGACACAAATTCCAAAATATCTCAATATTAAGTTCCTGAACAGCTACACTGTTATAGTTTATAGCATTTTTATTTCCTCCACATAATGCCTCTTTTAACAAGCTTTCKGTTGTAAAGAAACAAGTATATTAATATGTATGAAAACCGCTGCGTGTTTTATCTGCCCCAGGAAAAACCCTTCCATATGGTCTCTCATATGTAAGAGATGACCTCAACTAAAAGAAATTWGCTCAGATCATGTCTGTCATCAGGGCCCTACAATACTAATTGTCAACTCAGTAGCTAACTCAAACGAGTAACTAACAGATTTTTAACAAATATAGGCTCTTTTTTGGGCTCTAAATTTGTCTAATTAGCAACTTGTTTGTAATTTAGGGTCATGGCAGAGGACACAGATTATTGTCAYAAAAACAACATAAAAACAACAAATCTAAAATTACTGGTGTGTACATTCCCAGATGCCCTCGTGCATTTATATCTCACTCCCTTTACCATGAACTATGTCATTACCAAAAAAATGCTTAAAAAAAAAGCCACACACAAATAAAAATCCCAAACCCTTAGAGTTGGGATCTACAGCTCAGCCAAAGCCATGAACAGGGCAGGGAAGGAGAAAGCAACCTCAAAGTACTTGATAAAGCCTGTAATTATCAGAAGAATGTCTGCTAGAACTATTTTGCTTCGTCCCCGTGCCCCCCCCCCCCCTCCGCACACAAGCAATGCTGGGTCACTTCTGACTCTGCATATACATCTTACGGACTACACATTAACCCCAAAGCGCTATGGAGATGTACAAGGGCGCCTATCTCGCCACGACRCAACGCTGCCCCGGGCACAGGGCGCCCCAGGTGACCCTGGTCAGCCCGACAGAACCCCCGYTTCATCTGTCTGCAGCTGGGCCTCGCAGACACCAGCTCGGGGCCGGCGGCTGCGGGAGCGCTGCGGAGAAAGCGGGGGGGAGGTCTCGGCCGCCGGAGGGCGGGCCGGGAAGGGGCGAGGGCGCTCCCCCCGCGGGCCTGGCCCTGCGGGGCTCAGGCCGCGCCCAGGCGGCRTTGTCCGACAAGGGGCCTAGGAGAGGCTGTGGGAGGCTGGCGGGCGCCCCCTCACCTGGACTTGCCGACGCCGCTCTCGCCGATGATGAGRATCTTCAGGGTGGTCAGCACGTCCTCGTCCATCCCGGCAGCGCCCCCGGACCGGCCCCGACCGCTCGACGCTCCCTGCGCAGCTGCGGCGGCRGCGCTGCGCCTGCGCGGGGCCGCCCGCGGTTTGTTTACAGCGGGCGGGGCGGGCCGGGCGGGGCGCGCATGCGCGGGGGTGGCGGTGGGGGGAACGTTCCGCGTCCGGGCCGCGACCTGAGGGGTGCGGGGGAGCCTGCCGGGAGATTTGCAACTGTGGTTGGGGTCAGAGAAACCCCATAAAATGTCACCATGTTATTGGACATTGGAACGGGCTGCCTGGGGAGGTGGTGGAGTTGCCGTCCCSGGAGGTGTTTGAGGAAAGATTGGACGTGGCACTCGGTGCCGCGGCGTGGTTGACAAGGTGGTGATCGGTCATAGGTCGGACTCGATGAGCTCAGAGGTCTTTTCCGGCCTCGCTGATTCTGTAACTGCTTGTGCCGCACAAAGGCAGGTGGCCAGGGCCGGGTGCGGGAGCAGAGCCAGCTGCCACCTCCCGCSGGGAACAGCTGGTACGGAGCTGCCACCAAAACATGGGCTCGTTTGGGCACGAACCAGCAGTGCGGGCCAGTTGGTACGTGACACTGCGTACTTTTCTACCAGYGTCTTAAACATGCTCTGCTAAAAGTCAAAACCTGTTTTTTAACTCATTCCTGTGAGAAAGTCTCTTTATTGGCTATTCAGCYAACCTGCTATTATGGCTTGAAACCTACCTCCGGCCATGTGTAAAGAAGTGCAACTCTTCTAAAATTAACAGTACATGACGCATGTAGGTCTGAGATTCCTTGGTCCGTGCTGTAGCCCTTGGTCCAGTTGGGTAGGCCAGAGATTGACTCCATCACACACATAAATGAGTTCATGCTCTTCCATAGTCACACCAAATGGCCACACAACCAGTCACGCCAAAGGAASAGATCAGGCCATGTCAGCAGTGTGCACAAGGCAGGTACACTTGTGAGGCTGTCATGGTTTCTGTCTGAACTGGCTGCTGGGCCAGAGTCCTGACTCTGCTGAACAGTTGCCTTCACCTGAGCTCCAGGGTCAACACAGAAACTACCCTCTTGTGTTTTTGTGATAAACCTCTCTGTTGCCTGACTCCTTCCACTTTCAGGATCTGTTCTCCTGATTCTTTTACCTTAGAAAAATAACGCCCAGGATGAGTACAATGACAGTAATTACCCTATTAAACTATGGAGACATTCTATAATTAAATGTGCAAATGGCTGGCTATGTTTACAACAGCACTGTGCCCCGTGCCTGTTTGTAATCTGAAATTTGTTGAAGATATGACAGTTTTCATAGTTTGGATTGTGTTTTGCAGTCATGCAAGAAAGCAGAATGTCTGTACTCTGTAGTTTTTGTTGAAGCGTAAAGGAGCTGTGGGGTCTTAGTGTGGACCAGGATGAGGATTTGAATTTGGAGGGTATATCCAAACAGCAAAGTATTCTACTGAGGCTGTTGAATCTCTTGAAGTCAGAGAGTATTTGTATTCTGGGATTTGATTTTTTTTCCACTTCAGAATTAAACTATATAGTGTGGRTATTAGTCCTGATTCAGATCATAATCCTGACCTCACTCAGAATGAAGGGTTGGTCAGGACAGCATTCAGTTCTTTGACTTTATTGATGAGCAGATGCAAGAAAAGAGGGAAAACCTGCGCTAAATGAATAATTACATAGCTCATGCTTATGGATGTGTTATTTTAGACCTTCTTAGGCGTGCCCTTTGAGAACAGGTATTTCTCCAGGTTGTCCTCCTTCAGGTGGAACTATGTAGTCTTCTCACTTTGAAATTGGATCTGAGTGCAGCAGTCATCCTGTTTGCTGTCTGCATACCTRTTTTAACTCTGGAAAACCAGGCCTGTTGCAGAAACCACTTGCTGGGTAATTAAAGTGTCTCAGACCTTCAAAACAAGAATATTATTTATTRATTGAAAGATGTACAATGATCAGGACATTTTCCAACAAACTTTTGTAGAGTTCTTCATTGAAGCCATCTCTGAACTAGAAGAGGCACTTAGCCTGCTGTAATTCATGGGTGCCTGTCTTTTTTCTTGCCTGCTTTTCAGTACTCATCAGGAGTCCTCAATTACTCCCAAGAACTGGCCTAATCCCTTGAATAAGGCTGGGAGGGTTTATTTTTTTGTCATTTATTGTCCCATTTGATCCTCAGATGTGAGAGGGTCAAGCCATAAGAGTGTGGTGAGCCCTTCCTGATAATCAGTCTTTCTAGAAGAACACTGGAGATTTTTTTTTTTTAATGATGTACTGTTTCCTCTTTATTTCTTCTCAGTGATTTSTGCATTTCTGCCAGAATGGGACAGAGCAGATCAACTTGTCTGCATATAATATTTATAAATAATTTTGCATATATACTTTCCTTTTTCTGCATACRGTGCTAAGGGAAGCAGTCTGATGATGGAAAACTGGCATGTCACTGCTATGGGGAGAGAGGGAGAGACAGACAGACAGACATAAACTTTGCACTTCAGAATTTCCCCTCATGCTTTGCAGTCTTGTGTGAAGTSTGCCTGGTTCCTGGTTTGATACAGGACTCAGAGAAGTAGAAAAATGTMAGGTCCATCTCAGCATGTGCAAATGTATGCCATCAGTGTTACTTCRGGGGTTACTTCAGGGATGTGACAAAGAAGGAAAGACATCTTAGCAATGATATCTTGTACTCATATCATACTCTGACCGTTAAAATTCCCTTCCACTGTGTTACAGACAGGCACCCATGAATTACAGCAGGCTAAGTGCCTCTTCTAGTTCAGAGATGGCTATATCTTTGACCGTGAAAACAGGTCATTGGGACTGAGTAACTGTGATTACCTTTCTCAAAAGATGGGAAACTATTTATAGTCACTCTCTTAGGGCTGGGATCTATAATGAAATGGCCATTGCACTTCATGTACCCGCAAGGGACTGCAGAGCAGTTGCRTAGTGCAGTGTCCTTACAAGCACTGAGAGCAAGTAAAGGTGAGAAGGGCCTCCATCCAGTTTGTTCCTGYTGAACCAGCTGCAGGGTAACCTTGGCAACAGAGATGAGTGTGTTACTATTAATCAGTCAGTACCACGAGACACAACCTGCAATAAACAACAAAGAGCTCCCTCAGTCTCATTCTGTGTCTGAAAGACACCTGGGGGCTYTGGTAAGTTCACATGAACCATCTGCCTTATTTCCTCAGCTTAAACGTGGACAAAATGGTATTTGCTTTGGGGGATGCAGAAACAGCAATGGGTCAAGGGAGCTAAGCTGCCAGCCCTGCCTAGCTTAGCATGAGCTCTGATATTCGTGAAGGGAGAGTGTCCTCTTAACTACGTGGCTATCCTGCTGTCTCTCTATGCCACCACAAGTGAAAACAGGCCCTGAAATGTACAGGTTTTGCTTAGGCTGTCTAGCTACACACAAGTCTCAGGAGGATGCACCTCTTTAGATGCCAAATTCCTTAATTCATTGGTGGTCTCAAAGATTTTCTTAGTTAAGCCAACCACCTTTTCTTAGTTAAGCCAAGCACAGTGTCCTGCAGAATCTGAGGAGCTCAGTCGTTTCAGAGAAAAGTTGACAGCAATCTACAGGTCTCCTGCTGCAAAGACTAATCCTGCCATCCTGTTTCCACATAGTGAGGCTGACCCATTTATGGTTGTGGCACTGAGTCAGGAGTTATGATTCACAGTGAAACAAGCATGATTGCTAAACTCACCAATCCCTCTCAGCAGAGATGACACACAAACATGAGCATTCTTTTTTGCTATTTCCTGAAGTAATTTGCAAGCTTTGTAAAACTGGCACAAATGTGTGTCAGATWAAGGGAGGTTCCTTTTCTGTATGACATCCTTAAACATACTCAGCACATCCATATGATTTCACATGCAGTGAATAAAAGCAAGGAATTAAATGCTGCAGCAGTCCCTGAACTCTGGGCAGGATTCCTCTGAAGACCACACTGCAATGTAAATGATTCTGCTGTCTGGTCACTCGTTTTCTAAAGAATCCAGCCTATTTTTATGGAGAAACAATGTAGTAATCTTTCTCTCCCAGCTTCCAATAGCAGCCAGAGTTGGGCACTCCCATCTGTTATCTCAGTGTTTGCTTGGTTTCTGTGAGCTGTGAAGGGGATTTAAGAGTATAAGCACATTAGCTCTGGGCAATTAAAATACACTGCTTATAGTCAACACAGTTTAAAAAAGTGGATTATACACAGCATTGGGGCTGTGACAGAAATCAGCTGTTGGGGAAAGAACAACAAGAAAAATGTTGTTTCAGCCACTCAAACAGCCATGGTTGTATATGAGAATGATATACTAGTATTTTCAGAGAAAACTGACATATATTTTGAAGATCATTAACTGAGACTTGCATAATGACCGTGGGTCGATTATTGATTTTGTACTAGAATAATGTGGTTGCTGAAAATAATATGAAAAACTTAATTGCGTGCTTTGGAATTTATTTTGATAGATGCAAGGTGTAACTTAGACCCTACATCTTGCTTCTCTGCTGGAAAATTTTGAAAAGGCTAGCCACCTCCTACTTACATAAAATTTTGTTCAGATAAATTGRTTAATCGTTTGATCCCAAGTAATTCAAGCAGTAATCTTAAAACTGACAATTTATCTTTCTGCATTGTGTCATGAACCCTAAACCAAAGACAGTTTTTAATACTGGAAGACCTAAATACCATTTTTCAAMTGTCTCTAAAGCAACCATTCAAATCTGTAAGCAATAATGATAGAGAAGTAAATTGCTGTTTAGGAATGTTAAATTCCTTTCAAAACACTGATTCCATTTTAAACTATAAGAGACCAGCTTTGATATTTGAAGCAAATCTRTCATCTACTGTACATCAACAATGAAAAGGGTGAGACAACAGATTTCGAAGGACACAATAAGAACAGTGAAGTTTGGATGTTAGGGTTTTCCCACAGTTGCACTTTATGTGCACTTGATGAACATACTGAACTGTGAGTGCTGTGAGTTTGTCTTTTTTCATAGCAAGTGTAATTGTATCTAGTTGAGCACAATATATAATTTATTTACCACRCAGAGCATGGAATCACTTACATTGGAAGAGACCTCTGAGATCATTGAATCCAACCTTTGAGTGATCACCATCTTGTCAACTAGACCATGGCACTGAATACCACATCAAGTCTTCCTTAAACACCTCCAGGGATGGGGACTCCACCATCTCCCCAGGCAGCCCCTTCCAGTGTTTAACAAYCCTTTCTGTGAAGAAATTCTATTGTGGCCCGAGCCCCGGCCCCGCCGCTCCCGTGGGAAAGACGACACGAGACTTCAAGAGGCAGGTCCAGTTTCTTCTTTATTAATCTTCTCTTCTGTTTCAGCTCTTTTAGCTATAGTGAATCAGCTCTTTCTTCTTAGTGATTCCAGCTCTAGTGATTGTCAGCTCTCTCTGAGCTCTCTCTGCTACCAACGCGCCTTTTATACAGTTTTCTTATCTCCCGGGTTTTGAGAATACACCAATCAACKAAACCCTAGACAGATTACATAACCAGAATATTCTCCAATGTCCATGTAGCATGTTCTAGTCTATAATTGGTGGATACTTTCATTTGTCCAATCCCGTTCATCTCCATGGCTGGCTGCGTCAGCCCAGCCCCATCCCTCACCATATCATTTTGCTCATGCGCATATACTCATTAGTCCTGCCCACACTGAATCCAAGCCCAGCCCCCATACATAGCTGTAAGGACCACGGCAAAATTCCTCCTCATGTCCAACCTAAACCTCCGCTGGTGCAGCTTGAGGCCATGTCCCAACCTGTCCAGATCTCCCTGCAGAGCCTTCCCGCCTTCCACCACATCAACATTCCCACCCAACTTGGTGTCATCTGTGAACAAATCAATCCCCTAAAGCAGAAATCACAGATTACCTGACAAAGTAGATAGGAAGTGTTTCTTCTCAGTCTTAATGAAACAAAAACTACCAATACGTGTCCAAATCTTACTATTTCCACATTGGTGCCTCAGTTTTTCAAAAGCTACTTTAGGATTTTCTTTGGACTTCCCATGTTGRAGGSACAGTTAAAGATGGATTTTRTGAATACAGTAAAGCTTCTAAAGGAGACACAGTAGGCATGCAGCTGTGTGCAATACGTTTCTGCTTAAGTAGGGTCTGTATTTGTCACAAGCAAAACAACTCTGGTTCCTTCTCAGAAAGCAGATGTTCTGAAAGAACTCTTCCTGCTTTCAAAGACAGTACACTTTATATTATTTCAAGGGGGGAAATATGGAATTGATCAAGTTTGCATTTAATAAAGAACTTATTTCTCCTTCTCCAATTGCTTTCAGTACTTAATATGGTAAGGGGGAAGGGAAGAAATAACCCCTTCCCTGCTGTGAGACCATTTTATCCATAATCCCCTCTGAAGGGATAACGTACCTCATGCAGCATTAGATCACACGGGCCTGCAGGATTAGCTGTGAGAATGGGATGGGGTGGATTGAATAACCACGGCCATCGTTGTCCTGCTCTTTGCACAACACTGTGTGAAGCAATTCTGGTCAATCAGAGAATCTGGTGGKCAAAGGACAGAGGCACAATATCAAGGCAGGGATTGCCAACTAAGCTGAAAAACAATTTTTATTAACTCTATAATGATCATTGGAACAAATGCRCACAGAAATGTAAATACATATGGGGGCTAATCAGGGCCTACTTGGGCAATCAGTTTTACCAGATCAGAGCAAAGTCCATCTGTCACCAGTGACAGTAGCTTTGCCTAGACAACAGCATACAGAGAGCACAAGCATGAAACAGCACTTGCCAAGAATGTTACAGCAGACTTGAGCAGCTTGTGACCCAGACCTTTTCGAGCCCATTGTGATGGTGTCTTCATATCTAATAGCTGTATTTCTCTTAAAGAATAGCAATATTTCTCTTCATGGAAGATAATTTCTCATCCCTGTATTTTTAACCCAAAAGARCACATAGAGCCTCCTGTGGCAGAATTGCACAGATAAACTAATATACATCCTTATTTTTGTTTTATTCTTTCTGCCTACCACCTTCATTTGATTTCCCTTTTCAGATAAGGCAGAGCTGTGAGCAACTGTCTATTTGCTTAGTCTGTACCACACATGATTTTGTAGRTCCCCAGCATACCCTCCCATAGTTCTATATTTTCAGCCAGAAGAATMATGATCTGTTTAATCATTCCTCATATGGAAGCCATTAAAACTTTAATTATCATCTTTTCACTTTGTTGTACAGTTGCTTTCCTGATGTATCATTTTTCAGATGAGAAGACTAAACTAGAGAAAGTACAGAAAAAATTAGTGCCCTTAGGGCTCAAAAATAAGATGTTTCTGGTTTATTCTATGGGAGTTTTTTAATATTTTCTAACAGTCTGTTTGTTTTAATGGTTACCAATTAGCCCTGAGCTAACACTTTCATAGATCTGTACATTATAATGTTTCCTAAATCCTYCCTTTGCCTATTTATTCCTGTCCTTTTACTCCTACAGATTAAATGGTATTTGTCTGTCTGAAATCCTGCCCTCCCATACATTCTGGAGTGGTAACAGCCTGGTCAGTGCTCWTCATCACATGTGTACTTTTAGGATATTTTTAAAACAGGATCACAGAGCAGAAGGAGAGAATTTCATGTATATGTGCCATTGTCCTGTCACTAGATACTGCTAAGGGGAGTCTGTCTCTGTCTTCTTTACTCTACTCCCATCACGTGTCAATTGACATTGACAAGATCTACTCTGAGCAATCTGCTCTTCAGACCAAACGGCCATGAGGAATTCCAAGAGGGATTTACAATTCTCCTTTATCTTGCTCTTTACCCATGTTGGCCTTTTCAATAATTCAAAAGCTGCTACTGACAGCTGGCTTACAGTTATTCTGAACTTCAAGTATGGTGTCTTTAACACAGTCTGCATTTCACCTATATTCTGCCCTTTAATCATCTTTCAATGGCTCTTCATCAGGGTTTTTTGTTGTTTTTTTGGGTTTTTTTTCTAGGTGCAAGGTTTTCATCCTTTTGTGATTTCTGCAAGACTGCTGAATACAATTGTTACTCTAAGACTTTTTCGTAGTTAAATTTGACTGTGGGTCCCCTTGAATTCAGGACATTTTATGATTCTGTGATTCTGTTCCCATCATATAGGCCAATATCTATAGCTGTTCTTCCTCTTGTGCTGAACTACCTGTTTAGAGATGTGGTGKTGCATTCCCCTTCTCCCTCCTTGGGGCTACACTATGATCTCAGGAATTCTCATTAGGCCTTGGCTTTTGTATAATGAGTCGTGCGAAGTGTCCATTGACCTCAGCAGGAACTCTTACATGCCCAAGGTGGGGGCAGCACTGATCATACCWGGTATTTCTGTTGCCTGACCACAGTGGGGGAAAAGAGATAATCCATCACTCTGAAATAGCCTTGGGTTGTTCTTTACCTAATTTTTAGCCTGAGTGGAATTGGTACCATTGTGACCAGGCTTTTGAATATTACCGTAATTACTGGCCTGTATTGAGACCAGAATGGAAATTTACTGATAACTGAAGCAAATTGTTTCGGGAACCTATAAACAGTGGTTCTAGGGGGACACGCTTTGAGCTTTCCTGAAATGGAGTGGGCTGTGACCAGCATCTCCCTCTGAATGGRACACATCTCAGAGCTCACCAACTCTCACTTTACGATACTCAAAGGACTGCCACTGAAAGCCAAAGAGAGRTCCTGGGCTGATAGTCCCAACCATTCCTCAAGGGTCAGCCCTTGCCCACTGAGAAATAATAATGCATTTGATGTGAATAGTCAAAGGGAATTTTTAACAGGCTTATCCTTATATGTTTATGTAGATATGTTTTTGTGTTTGGTCCATGTATGTGTGAATTGGTTTAAATACCCTATAGCAAGTATAGTATGAATATTGCCATCTCAGACATATAACAAAATCACTGTTGTGGTTGTAGTAAATCTTACTGAGTCACTTTGTAAACATTCAATTAATCCTTGATTAAGTGCTGCTAAATCCTTTAAATATAAATCCCTGACCCAATCTGAGACTAAGGTTGGACCTAGCTGTACTTTGACTTCATCAGGAGTTTAGGAAGCAAGGGGTYACCTCTGAACCTCATAACTCAGTGGGAGGGTCTCCTTTATCCTTTTGCATCCCTCGTCTCCATGTAAACCATTCTAAGTTGATCCTAATCCAGTGTTCCTTTGTATGTTTCATCCATGTAGCAAGTAAGAGAGTGAACCTTTCCACTGAATTTTGTTAAGTCACACATTCATTAAATTTATATTAAACCTGTTTTTTTCTAATTCCTTTGGTGTCTATTCTTTAAGTGATCTAAACCAGTCATTCCCAAGAAGTGAATAAGGTTTGGTTTTTTTTTAATCCAAACCTTCATTCCCAGGACCATGTCAAGACATGATATTTTAGAGCTAACTGAAGTTTTCATTGTTATTTGAGTTTCTTGTCCTCTCCACATGGCTGAGAAGCTCTTCACKTCATTGTCCCTTCAGTCACCTTGGTCAGGCAGTCCATTGCACACTCCTAATCCTACATGGTTGTTGTCTGCCTGTTAAGTAATCAATTTCCAATCAGGAAAATCTTAATACTAATATTCATAATAACCAAGTGGCTCAAAGGTTGCTCTAACACCCAAGACAGCTGATAAGATAGGAAATTACARACCTATAAGAGAAGCCACGTAACAATTGCTTGATGGCACATGTGGCAAAGGGAGATGGTGGGAATGGCCATTTGGAAGAGGTTGGGCTGTCTGTCTCTGGCAATATCTCCAGCAGATGGAGTACCTTCTAAGTTTGGGCTTCACTGTGAATGCATGGGCATTAGAAAGAAATTCAGCACAAAGAATGGGACATTCTTTTCTCCTTCATGTGCACAGTCTATTTCATCCACCAACATACTTGGCAAAGGACCCTTGTTTCTTTGTCCAACAGAGGGTTTATGCCAAGTTTTATCTAATTTGACTTTTGTTGAAGCATATTGCTTACTAGGTGGCCATGGCAGCATGATAACAAATATTGAGCATCATTAGGTCTTCCCTCACAAAACCTGCACCACATCAGAGTTTGGGAAGGATTTGCAGTCGTATGGTTGAGTAGCTCTCTTGCACTTTCCTCGGGTTTCTCTTGCTAAAGAGAAAGTATTAGAGTACGCTWATATTTTGAAACATCCTGTTGAGACATGCTGATAATCTATTGTACCTCCCTTTTAAGAAGAGATGTAGTAGTCAGTTCTTCTTGCTGTCAAGTCTACAAGAAAAAAAATTACAGTGATTATGTATTTGTATAATCCCTTTCTCCTGTTATCTGTAAAATTTGTAGAAGGATCTTTGACATCCACTGAAGTGCAGCTCTTTGAGGTAAAAGCCAGAAACTCTGGGACACAGCAACCTTGACGACCAATTTAGAAGACAAAGCAAGGCAAAACACAATCTCCATTTGAAAGTGAAGCCAAAACATAGGTGGAACAGTCAAAATGTACTGATGCTAATAGTAGCGTTCTACTGTTACAAAAATTGCAATGGGAATCTACAGCTCATGTTCATAATCTTTTTCCTTCTCATCTGATACAAAACAGTGCCAGTAAATGAGCAAATCTCCTTAATATCAAGCTGAGGTACTGATTTCCTATTATTTCTRTATTTCCACTGCACGAATGCCTGGATTCCCTTTCATTAGAACAGAGCCAAACTGTATTAATTTCGGCAAAATCACAGGCTTCTGAAATTGCTGAAAGAGAAGATTATCCCTACTTATTCAGGCAGTAATTTTTCCTATAACATTACAGTTTTTTTGTGGTGATATCTGTCTTATGATAGTGATCAGCCTACGTGTCCGGCATAGCAACATTAAGTGTAATCTGCTCATTAAGTGTAATCTCCTCATGACAGCATGTAAGCTAAAACACTTGCAAATAAACCAAAATATTTTCTTCTGGATCAGGAGTTTGAATTAGATGACTGCATTTTCCTGGCATGAGAGGATTATTCCTTGTCTTTCACCTAATCCTGCTCTGTTATACAATATATATAGTTACACGTAGTTTTTTGTTTCCCATGAGTTTGAAAAGATTACTTTTCCACTGGGTTTCCTGCATCATTGTAATACTTCCCCTTGATTCTCTGGTTTCGTCTGCTTAACTCTGTTTATGGAGCGTCCAGTAACCTGAATGAAGTTACAGTTTTTAGATCTGTCATTGAGTCTTTGGATAGACTACTAGAGGCCCCAAGGTCTTGTATTCGAGACCCTTAAGGTCTTTTGTTCCATCATCTGCCATCCATTGTGTCAAAGCAGTTTTTCCCACAGGCATTTCAATCATGAAGTGATACTTAGTATTTRCGAAGGACTTTAAAGTCTTTGGTTTCCATTTGTCACTTGAGCTTTCCACCTCAGGTCCTAGAAGGGCACTGAASTTTGAAGCACTTTTGCAGATCTGGTATACATTTGATCCTTTGATCTTAAGAATYGTTTGCATTCACAGGTGTTTTGACAAGATAATACAGGTTTAAATCACCTCCTTTACAATTTGAGTTGGTGAGGCACWGTATGTCCACCCCTATTCTGAAGTCCCACGATAGCGGGAATTTCCTGTTTTCTGTGGCCTTTGAGTAATCTGTGCACCTTCAAACAAAATAGTTTTTCAAGATGCAATACCTGTGTCCCCATCTTGACTAATACTTGACAGTGCATAACAACCTATTACTATTGCCTTTCTGCAAATATGTTATTTGGTATTTTCATAGGCAGTCAGGGATCTGGATTTCTGTGGCTTTGTTGTTTGAGTTTGTTTAGCTGTCAGGTTTTCCATGTGTTTCATGTCCATAGTGTAATTAATTATTTGTAGACAATTTGGAGGTGCTTTTTCATCATTATTGCTGAGTATAAACAGTTATGATCACTTCATATTTAATCTTTTTCTCAGCTCCTGTTAAAATCAGTGAAATTAATCTCATCTTACTGAAATGTCAGCATGATAAAGTTCATATGGATTTTTTTACTTGCAGAAAATTTCTGAGCTTTACAGTCTGTTTTCAATACATGTATGTGCAAGTGTAGTTTATTAAATCAGAGAAATTCCTCAAATAGTATTAAGAAATTATTAGATTTTTTTCCCCTGTGTGGGCAAAAAACCTTTGATGTTAAATTGCCTTCCACGAACCAGGCGACTTTTAATACATGTATTTAATGGTGATCTTTTGATATTTTGAGYCTATATAAGTCACAGTATCTGAAAGCAGACCTTGAGCATGAGAGGATGTAAACTGTGACCAGTTCAGTACCAGACCGCTTGTTTTCATTCACTACCCACTTATACAGAGTTTGGTCCTGTTCCCACAAAACTACTAACCTCACAATGGTTTCTGTATAAGCAGAAYTAATCAATAATGGTTTCCTCTCATAAATCAGGCACTCTACTTCCTTCACACTCTACAGTGATTGCTTGAACAGAATTTCTGGGTGCTTTTAGCCTTCTCTTGGTTTTATATCTTCCCGTTTATAAAAAAATTTGATCTCAGCTGTGATCTCCTGGTGCATCATCTTACATTGCTTAATTCTTTATGACTCACTGAACAAGCAATTGCAAGCATATATTTTCTGTAAGTTTTTTATTCATTTAAGCTGATTCRGTGTATTGTTTTGAGTGGAGAATTTGGTATTTTGTTTTGAGTGAGCCCTAGAGTATTCAGGGCTACACAAAAGGAAGTGCTTTTATGTGATGTTTTGCTCTTCAGGATGTGTTCATGGACTTGTGTAGGCAGAAATGGCTGGAGACTAATTTATTAATGATAACAAATAGCATCTTGAGATACTCCAATAGAACCCTGTACTCTATTTAGAAGGATGATGTAATCTATCAGAAAATGCCAGCTTTGTAGTGCACAGAAACATGAGCATGGTAAAAATTAGTATAGAGCTGTTCTTAGGGAAGTCTTGACAGAGTTCACCCAGATGAAGTGTCCCTGGAAACAGAGTGAGCTGTGATAGGAGGTCAGGATGCAAGACTGACTGTGGACATCARTTTGTGGAAGGGAGACAGAACAGAGCAGGCAAGTCAGGAAACCAGAGAGTGCTTTTCAGCCGTGTAGATCTGAACAGATGAGAAACTCTTCCTGCCTTAAAAACTAAGCAACAGCCCAACTTCTGGCCAAATAAAGAAGCATAGGTTCTATACTAGTACATTTTATATACATGTACAAGCCAACAGCTTTTAAAATGGCTTAGAGCTTGTTTTGTTACCCTTCCTGTTTGATGTAAACAATCTCTCCCCAAGCATGGTTACAGGATGTTTCATGATAGATGACTTCCCATACAAACAACAGGTGTGCCACTCTGGCTGAGTACACACAGGCAAGGCTCTGTTATGTAGTTAGATCACACCATGGTGATTTGGTGACCAGGGTGTCATTTTGAGGCAGTTAGTAGGATGACTTAAAAAAATAATGTATTTATGCTATGGTTACCTTCCATTCTTCATCTATAAATTCAGTAAAAGAAAATAAGCTCCTTTACAGAACATTTCTAGTGATGGAAAGCATTAGGAAAGAGCTAGACCTTGCCTTAGAACCATACTGTGAGGCAGAAACAGTGTGAAACTTTAGCTCTGTATGCTGCATTGTGTCTTACAAAAGCATAGAAAGTTGATATTAGAAAACTTGCTTTTGACCTTTAGACACCATAAGATGCTTGCAGGGTACATCAGCAGACTGTCCAACATGGAAAAGGCAATTCCCATATGACAGACATAAGCAGTACTGTCCACAACTCCATAGCTTCTTTTTATTCTGAAATTGCATTGCAGGCTGAGATTATATTCCACCCAAATTCAATCAGGTCCTACCTCTTTCTTAGTCCAAGCTGAAGGCATGGTCCTGCTGTGCTGCCTGTGACATCTAAAGAACWGCAGAGAAAGGAGATTTGTACATGGTCTCTATGCTTTGGGAGCAGACAGTGCAGGGGCACACTGTTAGGTGTTATTACTGCTAGGGAGAGCAGGGCAGCCCCAATCTGCCAGCCATTCCCTCACTAATTCCATGGAGCTGCAGTAGATTATCTGCACGAGCCAAAGTAACCCCAAGACTATATTAGCAATATAGAAAAGGTTCATTTTTTCACCCACAGCTTCCATGAAAAGGTCCTTCCACCTAGATGAAGGATCAGCTGAATGCAGGTTTCAGGATTTGCCCTTTCAATAAACAAAATTAGAGTTTGCTTTGTCTCATAAATATGTGCTAAATTAAAATGTGTAGCTATTAGTAAGAACATCCTATTGATTCAACTGGTATAAAAAAATGCTGATGCTTTGTTATTCAGATATTCATATGTATCATTAAAGGAGCTGGCATGCTCTGCCTGGATGTTACAGGGAACTACAGGCTTTAAAGAGTTATAACTCTAAAGCCAAAACCAAATTAATTATTAACTGGCAAAAGAGATTGATTAGGTCCAGGGCAAAAGTTGAGATTATAACCATCTATAATTTAGGAAGCATGTGATGTTATTATTCTCTCACCTCTCAAAATGAAGGCCTCTTTCCTAAWCCATTAATACTCAGCAGAACTTTTTCAGGAAAGAAATGTTCTTGTCAATGCAACAAATGAGTTACAGGATTGAGGGGCTACAACATGATGAAAAGAGTTTGCATCACTTTTACAATCTTGTTTTGACTAAAGCTATGGGGTGGCTTTCTCAGGTGGCCCAAACACAGTGCAGGCTCCCAGGGAGCAAGCCACAGGCTGCAGAAACCTCTCTGAGACTACACTGCTGTCAAAAGCAGGGACTCCTTAGCTCCCACTCAGAGCCACCCCTGTGCCCACATTGACCCCTGACCATGAGAAGGCAAAAGCTCCAACTCCTGATTGCAAACAARCTGTGCAGAAGGAAGGTTTCTGTCAGATCAGCAAGTTGCTCTCACTTCCATGTGACTGCACTATATCGGCAGAGCTGGCACAAGTGAAGGGGCAGGAGAACGTAACCAAAGGTGTGAGGGGTCCCCCCACAGTCTTATGTCCACTTGAGTCACTCCTCCAGTCCCTGCTCAACATGAATTTAGGCAATTTCAGGTTATGCAAACAACAGGGAATTGATAAGCTTTATATCCACAAGAAAATGTCTTCTTTTCTACAGCAATCTACTATTAAAGTAACTTGCACTTGTCCATCTTAATTATGTCAACGAAGCAGGAAAAAAAAAGGATTTTTTACCTCTACCAATTTTCTTCCATTTTTGTTTACCTTTATTTCTGGGAAAACTTTTGAAAATATTTATACAAGCARATAGGTACCACCAGATCTATTTTGAATCATAAACAGAACTTTTAAGTCAAAATCTGGCTTGTAACAAAAAATAACAGCCATCTGCTTCAAGTACCACTATTTTAGATTTGCAGACAACAGATAAAAGCAACTTTTTTTAATGGGAGGTAATAATTCAACCACACAAGGGTAATTTCAGTCTAAAAATTCCACCCACTAACACTGCGGAAACAGGATACAAAATTRCAAACATTACATCATCAAAATTATATTACCTAATAATACCCCTGTGTACATGAAACAGGAACTAGCAGCTTTGGATAGTGGCTGACATCTTCTCCAGACACYRCATACACTTCRCARTGTCCTGGGAGTTCATAACAAGYTGATCCACAGGTGATACMGTCTTCCATTTTTTYMAAWTWMYTYMRGGKTWMWWWRRAMCCCMARSYTSKTKKYTTKKTTWAWTTTTYYTKRRKKGKKGKKKKGRRRWTKRWWMMAWTYMAAWTKRAAMMRGRMYKKTTWARGRAARRAARRAWTTTTTTTTAKAAAAAYTGTTYTAAGACTGRTAAAATCTGATGATTTGCTAAGAASACAGATACTTCTCACCACTGTGAACTAGATCATTAACTATTGTTTTGCTAAAAGATGTCAGAAGAATTTCACCTTGAATATTTAAATATTTCAAGTTTMAGAGGCACCCAGAATTCATCATGTTTGAACTAATAAGCCTCTGTAAAGGGTAACAGATTATTTTCTGCAGGACTCCAAAAGTATTARAAGTATAGAAATTGCTTGAACTTTTTGAACTCTTGAGGGGAAAACTGAGGAATGGATAACAAGTAAAATAAGCATTGACATCTTCTGGTAGTGTCATGTTTTAKTTCTTGTTTTTACAGCTTTTGGACTTCACACTTTTCTTCCAAAACTGGTTCAACATGCCTATTGATCATGACACAGATAAAATGTCTGAGATGAGACATGGTCTGCATATAAATTCTAAGTAAGCAATCAAGGGCTGGATGGACCTTTTTTCATAGTTCCTCTAGTTTTTTTACAGATTAAATGCACACAAAATACTTCAGTAAAAATGCATGGGATTTTCCTCTTAATTATGTAAAGTCTGTGCTACATCCTTTTATCAAAAACGTTCTAATGTAGCTTTTTCTAACTTAACGTTTGACTTTTAGTCCTAGATTGTGAACTTTTCACTTCATAAACACTATCATCCTTTTTTTTCTTTTTTTTTACGTGCCCCCTCTGAAATCCAGCTGCCCAGCRCATCCCCTTCCATCACAGCAAGGGGTGTGTGTACGTGTGTTGGTGAAGAAACCTGACCATGGACTGTCTGTGTACTCAGCATTCAGCCTAGTGAAAAACAGAACATGATAGGTTCATAAATTGTTTCCTATGACCTAAACTGATTGGTCTAAAGTCTGCTCTTTGGGATTATGTTATAATTGCTGTCTGGAAGTTTCTTTCCTCGTTGCTTCCTCTCAGCCCTGGCACAAACCCCATCTCCTGACAAGTGTCCTTCCGGCAGAGAAACACTTAAGAGTCTTTCACCTTTTGCTCCCAACTTCACGCTGAGCACAGGAGGCTGGAGGAGGCTGCTGAGGGGCAATAAGAAGTCTTTCTTCTCCCTGATTGTGTCCTTGTCCCTGCAGTGGTCCCACTGGCTGGCATCTGCAGAAAATCAGTGATTCTGCAGTGCATCATGACACACCAGTGCAATACTAAAATGCAGCTGTCAATCTAATTCTGTGTAATGTATTTCATCTCCTTTGGTCTGCAAATCGASCTAGCCTCCTGCAGACATGGCATGCTCACAATGTGAGTGCAGATAACCTCTGAACTCATTTGGCACAACGTGTGCCTGGTTTCACACTGGAAGGAGCTTGGAGGCAATTTACTGATGCTAAGGAGTTTCTAAAGAGCAGCTGAAGAGGCTACTGGAGCAGCCACAGGACCTGTCTGCTCCCATGTGGAGGTTGCATTTATCTGCACTGCACTGGGGCTTACCAGACAACCTGTAATGCCTGAGTCCAGATGGCTAATTGTCCCCTGCTGCAATCTCAGCCTGTATTTCCACAGACTAATTTTTTTCTCTTTATTAAGCATTCAACCCTATGGGCAAAAATTCCAAACGTTCTTTATGATCATGCTGGGCCTTCTGCCTTATGGAAATTCATGATGCATTATGGAATTACTAGCGGAAACCATCCAGAATCAACAGGAATGACAGGTGAAACTCACAGTTTCCCTTGTTTTACTGCTCTCCTATGATCTCTGCTAGCTTTGATAATTAGCATTGCTATTGAWCTCTCGCGGGCTAGCATGGAGAAAATGTTCTTTGAGCTGTCAGTTTCTAGCAATGTATTTGAAAGCCTGCCAAAAGTTTTGCAAATAGAGCAAACCTACGGGGTTTGGGGTTTGTAWTATTTTTTTCAGTGGTTCTAGTCCGTACTCCATCAGTATAGAAACAGTAGGAAAATAGTAATGAAAATACTAGGAAAGTGCACATTGACTGGACATTGGTATGGAAATAATTTTTAGTTCACTTGCCTTTTCTGTAATCCTACTTTTGAGATCCTCAGCTGGCACCAAAGGGCTCTGTGGTTGACCTGGCAGGAGCAGCGTGGCTGATGACAGCAAAATGCTGGCACTMAGCTGCACTGGGTGCTGAATTCACCTCTGCAGCACCACCAGTGGGGCTCCCTCACTGCTCAGATAATTCTGGTTACCAGATAAACTTTGCCAGGTTCTTCTCCCTACAGAAAGGAACCAGCCATTCTGAAGTGTGTGCACTGTGTRCTTTTACCCCAGGTTTTCCTTCTTGCTATCTGTCTGGAAACTCCAAAAGTCAAATGACAAGGCATAAACCTTGTAGGATTGGAAATTCAAAGGTCTGCYCCTAGGAGTCTCTGTTCTCCAAACACCATAATCAGTGAAGGGAAGAAGCTGCTCACAACACCTACTCTGCAGTCTGTAAAGCAAGTGCCATGAATGCAGGAAGGTGCTGTCAGAGCATGTTTTCAATCAAGGTTGTTTGTATCCTCATGAGTCCCAGGACCTTGCTCAATATGTCCCATTTCTTTCCTATGTTTTCTTGGGCCACAGAGAAGGTCATCTGTGAGATTATCTGAAGATAATGCTTTTAACACTCAATTCCTTGTCTTTCTCTGTTGAGTTGGACACTAGTCCAACTATTTAACAAGCAAGTCGAAAATATGTCTCATTATCACAACCCTTAATATATTTTCAGTATTAAGTAATATTACTGCAATTGGTGCACTGAAAAGAAGAGGAATATATGTGCAATTTTGTGTCATCCATGGCAAACTGAGAGAGGAACACACAGCAGTATGATTGGGGACTTTTGCTTTCTTTGAGTAGCAGTTCCTTCCCCCACATCTCTTTTGATCCAACTCCCCAGCTATGTTTTGGTGGTAAGAGTTCACTATGTCTGACAGCTGACTGAAAGGAATGAGGAGAAGCCTGTGGAAAGAAAAGCCAGACAGCATTTTCACAGCCCTTTATTGAAGTGATACCTCAATCATATACTTTCAGTATTGAAAAGGCTATTTAATGGCTTAGATCTGCTCAAAACAGCAACATCCAGCTAGCACCAAAAAAAAAAAATTAGTTTTAGTCATAAACAGCCATCATATGTTATAATATTTGCCATCATATATCATCATCTTACCTCTTAAGATCAAATTTATAGARAAGTATAGGAGCATCATAGACATCCTTTTCCCACTGTCCCAGGAAAATTGCTATTAGATGCGTGCTCCAGAAGGGTCTACAGACTCTCAGCTCCAGTATGTGACAGACAAACAKTGCTTACCAGAGGAGGCTTCCCCATCAGAGTGGCCAACTGAGGGGTTAGAGCTGATTTTGCCTTCTGCTGCAGATTTTGTATTAAAGATGTTCTRGTAAGGAATGAGTTCCTGCTGTTATCAGTCAGTCACAGGGCCCCTGGTAGCTTTGACARCTCACTGATGTCAATCAGTTAAAATGTGGCATGTGGGTGATTCTGGGAATTCTCCATCCTGTTCAAATGCAAGCAGGTGGCTTCAAAGCAGCCACAAGCTAGGTTTTGTCTTTGACTTTGTTTTAGCATGAGAGAGCCCTCGTGTATTCCTTAGCCTTTCCTATCACAACTTCCATGGTTCTTCACAAAGACACCCTGAATATCCACTTTTTCCAGAAGCCAGGCCCCTGCATCGCTGTCAATGGAAATATGTGGTATTGCAGTCCTTAACAATGCTTACTGAAAGGTTCWAGTGTGCTCTGACACAGTGCCACTGCAAACAGGCTGATCCTAACCATGCACCAGCATTTAAGTAGGAGCTGTCATCTGGTCAGCCTCACCTCGGTGATCCCTGTGGGCCCCTTCCAACTCAGAATATTCTGTGATTCTGTGATCATAACCTCGGTGCAGTGTTGGGCACAGAGGGTGAACACACAGGCAGTCCTTGCCCATATTGGCCAGGGGAAGGAGCAGCTGGAAATGCATCTCCTGAGCAAGGCCAGGCAGTGGCCTTAATGGGCTTTGAAAGAGCCCCATTAAACACCTACTGCCTTGCCAGCTAATGGCATGGTGGGACTGCAGGGTCATTTCAGCACAGCAAAACCAAGCTGAGTAAATTCTCTGCCACCCACCTAGGAGAGCTGAGAAGGCTGGTTTTTGAGGTATGRCCCAAAGAAGTCATAAAAAATTGCATCCGTGGAAAGGTATAGTGAATTTGCTCATGATCAACCTGTTTAAATGCAACAACAATTTGCTTGAGTTTTTGATTTTAGCAGACACTCATCAAGCCCCACCTCTCACAATTTCTTGCAGACTTTGTATCAGCTTGTAGAAATAGCCAGCCCTGTACCCTTGGTTGTCTCAGGCAACATATGGAATTACAAAAAAGAACATTGCTGATAAAATCTAAAGTGTGATGAACTTGGAACATTCTTTGTAAATGTTTGTAGATAGAAAGATACTGATATGCAGCAGAAAATTTTGCTTTGTACTGCTTAATTTTTTTTTTAAATAGTAATAAATGCAACATTGATACAGAGAGTAAAATTATATAGTTTTGTTTTGTTGGGTCTTTTTTAACAAACCAGCATGTTTATCCTTYAAATAGTTTTTCATACTGAACCAGAGAAGACCAAGGCATTAAGCTGTTGAATCAATTCTGTACAGACAGTTTTTTTAATYGTTAAATATAGTTAGCTTGCTTTTCATAGAAACTATTTTTATCTCTCTTTCAAGGGGTTTTTTTTCAGTATGTCAGCTCCCCTATAAGTTTACTTTATTTAACCAATATCACTGGTATTCTGCTAGTTCTACAGCTGGTCATGGTATCTTTTCAGAAATAGCAGAACACTTCACAATCCTATTTTGGATGTACCAGTATGAAGAAAAGGTCTAAACCAAATGAAACCTTTTTGTATTTTAGCATCTGGCCACATCTCCTATAGCTATCATAAACTTCTGATCTTGCAAGAAACGGCTGGTGTGATAGTATTTAAATAAGTTAGATCAGGAAAATATTGATGCATGCTCACTGTTAGAAAAAAAAAAAAAGATGTGAAAATTGTCCTGGAATCATATACATTGCCAGGATATTTGTTGTTTTTCAAGTGGGAACCRTATGTAAGATGCAATAAATGTTCTTCCAGTTTCTCATATAATCTGAATTTTGTCTGTAACAGTTGAATAGACACCGTTTGGGATGTCTATAGAAGTATAACTCAATTTTCCAACACTGTAGGAAAATCTTCACAAGCCTTTKGGATTATAGGAATATCTTAGTTTCAAGCAGGACCTTTTAAATCCTAGAAGTTGAGAGCCTTGAAGCAGAAGGAAGTGGGCACCAAAACAGAATTTGCCTTCTCAGCACAGTCAATTCAGTGCCGTAAAAGCTCGTATTTCTTTACACTGACTTAAGAGGATGACTAGCACAAACACAGGCATCTACTCCAGAGATGTTAAATCAAATCCATCCCCACTGCACTCACTGCTCAGCCAAATAGGGCCAAGCACRGCCACGTGGTGTGAACAGCCCCAAAACTGCACCTGGGCCAGCCACTCACACACTGTGCCTGTGACCTGAAGAGGGGTTGTGGCAGCCTTTGAGTGGAGTCACAAGCCTGGAAGAAAGGCAGTTGTTCTGYTGATATTTTGTGATTCTGAACCTGACAGTGCAGATGGAAAAGTTGAGTACTGCASCTCTGGTCCCACAGTAGATGGTTACCCTCATCAAACACAATTGCTTTATCTAGAATGGAATTTTCATGACTATCTCAGGAAACAAAAAGCCCTTATTGGATTCATTGCTGTCCACTTTGTTTCTGAATGCTTTTGTGGCTGTATATTAAATGAAAATATAAAAACAGTGACACCAAGATGTGGAAGGAAGCTGCTGTATGAAGGAAAATGTCTCTTCATTAAAATATTCACAAAAAGAAAGTGGAGGCCAAGCACCCAGGATACACTCTATGTAGAATAATGGGCATAAATGGAAGAAAGAAAAGCCAAAGCTATTAAATTATGTTTTGTCTGTCCTTGATGTTAAAAATTGTTATTATTCAGCAGAGCCCAGTCCATGTTTGTTTTGTTTTAATGTCTGGAATACTTTGCATTTCACTCTAATAACCCACTCTGTTCTAAATGTTTATACAGCATGATTTACTACAATGTGGATGTGTAATTATAGTGATGATTAGACAAAACATCTTTGACAAGAAAGGAAAACAGTAGTTAATAATGTTTTCCATCTGTTTGGTAAAACCTCACTTAAAAAGAAAGAGCTCCTTAGCATATAGCAGGGTCCAAGGCAACACCTATGTGAGTACATGACAGCGGTATAAATGCCTAATGAATTCATTCTGATCATTGCTCACACGTTTTTGAAAGCACTACCATCTGTTTTATACATAAATATTACAGTAATTAATGTCAGCACATGTTTATATTATATCATTTCCAGAGTCTTATTTTAGAGTTAAGACCTTTTTTCTTTTCAGGCAGAATAACGGCATATTTTAAGCTATTGGCAGGAAATGCAATGTTATTAGGATAAAATGAGTGAATTTCAGTAATGGCTCGCTTCTTTATTGGAAAACTTTAGAGCATTTAATGCTTCTGTTCCTCATTAAAGGATAAATACTGGGTCAGTGCCTACTCATGGAAAGCCCAAAAGAAACTTAAGCAGAATGAGGTAAAACTACAGCAAAAAATACCGTGAAACCTCTGTGCTCCTGAAATTGGTATTTTAAGTCCCTGTGGCAGCCTCCTAATGACTGGGCATTGAGGGTTTATGAATGCCTGGCATTGGGCACTCTGGCTCCAGATTAGCAAATGAGCCAGGTTTAAATTAAATGGATGGGTTAGCTCTGATACCGTTACATCCCTCCAGAGCCCTATTGTTTCTCTCTGTTTGTAAGGTTCTGGTGTTGGTTTTGTTATCCATGCATTTGCCTCATKAACATTGCAAGAAAGCAAAATACTTTAATAAAATTTTTTCTGCTCCCCCATCCAAAATGATAGYGTTTGTGTTCACAGCAGTGCAAGGCAGAGGTATTAATCTGATTCTCATTTATGGCTTCTGCTTGCATGGTGTGCAAGTCACAGGTGTGGTGAAAAACCAAYTGAAGTCAATTTAAAGGATTCTGTTGAGTTCTTTGGGTTTCAAATGAGGATTTATCTTTACCTGTGCTCCAAGAAAAATATGTTCCAGATGCACAAAAAAGAGTGAATGACAGTCTTGAAACATAASTGTTTTCATTGTGTTCATTATATCAATAATTTTCTCTCCTTTCCAGTGAAATTGAGTCACAGCTGMACTTTTCTTGTTCTGTTGCCAATACCCCATGCACCTGTACAGGGAGCTGTTCTTTGAAAATCTATGCCTAGAGACTCACATTGATGAAATTTGTTTCTGATATGATCTCCATTACATCTCTTTTTCTCTTTCTAGATTCCGTGCTRCCAGTTTCACCTTTCATTTGACTATTGATACTGCACTTCAGCATGGCTTATAAGTATCTTAACTTTATTTGACTTCTATCTTATTTTATTCTTTTACTTGATTTAATTTTAACAAAAGCTGCAGCAGATGCTGCAGTTGTTGAATCTAGTTGAGATTTAAGCATCTCTGGAGAGGCTTAAATCTTCTTACACTATTCAGTACAATCTGAGCCGCCAATAGATTTTCCTGGATGTTTTCCATCCTGGATTGCACTTAAGCAAGGTTCCTAAGTATCCGTCTAAGGTTCCAACCAAGTAATTGCTGCTAAGGATTGCTACTTCTTGCAAAGAAAGCTATTCCACATTTATTTCCATTACAAATAAATAACTGGAAAGGGCAAAAGATTTGGAGACTAAAAAGGGGAATGAGAAATAAATAGCAGCCCTATCTACCTGCAGAATGAAAGTGTTTTCCRTTGAATATCAGTTACCTGATAGCTGAAACTTCAGAGAATAATAGAATATMCTGAATTGGAAGGGACTCCAACCAAGTCCAGCTCCTGACCCTCGGCAGGGCAGCCCAAGAATCACACCATGAACCTGAGAGTATTGTCCAAATGCTTCTTGAACTCTGTCAGGCTCRGTGCTGTGACCACTTCCCTGGAGATCCTGTTCCAGTGTCCAACCACCCTCTGGGTGAAAAACTTCTTCCAGATTTCCAACCTAAACCTCCCCTGACTCATCTTCAGGCCATTTCCTTGAGTCCCATCACCAGTCACAAGAGGGAACAGATTGGTATCTGGCCTTCTGCCTCCCCTCGTGAGGATGTTGAAGGTCACTATGAGGTCTCCCTTCAGTCTCCTCTTCTCTAGGAAGCTGCTGCTCTGGCTTCCTCTCCAGACCCTTCACCATCCTCGGGGCCCTCCTTTGGACACTCTCTAACAGCTCAATGTCTTTTTTATATTATGGCACTCAGAACTGCCCCCAGCACTCAAGGTGAGGCTGCCCCAGCCCAGAGCAGAGCGGGACAATCCCCTCGCTTGCCTGGCTGTGATGCTGTCCCTGATGCCCCCCAGGACAGGGTTGGCCCTCCTGGCTGCCAGGGCACTGCTGGCTCATGTTCAGCTTGCCATGGACCAGGACCCCAGATCCCTTTCCATGGCACTGCTCTGCAGCCTCTCATTCGCCAGGCCATACACACACCCAGGATTGCCCCATCCCATCCCAAATGCAGAATTTGGCATTTGCCCTTGTTGAATTTCATGTCATTGATGATTGCCCAGAGCTCTGATTTGTCAAGGTCTCTCTGGAGGGCCTCTCTCAAGGGAGTCAACAGCTCCTCCCAATTTAGTGTCAACGGAATACTCARTATTCCTCTGAGACTATAATGAAGATGTGGACAAGAATTGGGCTGAGGATGGAGCCCTGTGGAACCCCCGTAGTGACAGTCCCCAGCCTGATGTCCCCCATTCACTGTAACTCTTGTGCCAACCCATGATCCCGTTGCTCCCCCATTGTGTGATGGGGTTATCCAGCTGTGAGCTGGACGCTTTTCCAGAAGGACACTGTGAGAGGCACTATCAAAAGCTTTGCTGAAGTCCAAAAAGGTTACATCTGCTGCCTTTCCTAGGTTAGCTCGGTGGGTTACCCTGTCATAAAAGGAAATCAGGTTTGAGAAGCAGGACTTGCCCCTCATGAGGCTGTGCTGGCTGTGACCAATGACTGCATTGTCCTCCAGGTGTTTTTCATTTCCTCCCAGAATAGTCTTTTCCATGATTTTACCAGGCACTGAAGTGAAGCTGACAGGCCTGTAGCTTCTGAGGTCTTCTTTCTWGTCCTTGAAAATCTTGAAAACTTCACTGTTGCTGCATGACTAGAAGGGCTTCCTGTGAGATTACGCTTTTCTGGAGAAATATGTCCAAAGTTTAGTAAGATATGGTTGAAATACACAGAAATGAATGCGCACAATGGGAAAATATCCATAAGGATCCATTCTTCACTTCTTGAAAAATCCGAACATTTACAATAACTTTTAAAAAGACCAAAAACCAGGCATCCAAAGGCCATTGAAATAGGACGCTGCTTTCATACTTCTAACATTAAATAAGAAGAGCTATAAGCTTCCTGTTCTACTCTTTCTCCTCATTTTCACAGTGGTGATGGGGACTTTGAAAGAAAAAGCTCCAGAAAGTTTGGAAAGCTAGTCTAAGGTTAGGAAGGACTTTGCTGCAGAGGTACAAAGAAGAAAGAAAAAAATAAATTGAAGATAAATTTGTAGCCAAGGCAGTGTGATGTCGTTGATCATAGAACTGGATTCTGTGCAATGTGACCAAATCACAAAATTCACRTTCATACATAGAACTAACCTATTTTATCCTCTGAGGAAAAGGGAGAGAAAATGTCAAAGTTTCAGAAAATTTGCTCGATCACAACTGTGAGTCTGCTGCAAAGTTCTGCTCAAGATTCAAATTGCTGCCAACCATGAGAGGCATTCACCTCTGGAGTTATGGAACAAGCTTTTAAATACACATACGTTCATGTACTTCTGGCTTTCTATGTCTCCTTCTTTCAGAGGATGCTGAAGGACAAAATATTAAATGTTATACAGTAGCCCCAAGAGTTAGGGGTCCCACCCAAGAAGGAGAACAGTAGCTGCCTAAGAACAAACAATTTTGAATRCGAGCTGAGAGCTGGGAGTTCAGAAGGGTCTCATACACCACTGAAACAGYTGGGGGACTTGAACAGGTGGAAAGAATGACACATGTGGCACTTAGCCACAGTATTAGTGTTGACACTACARAAGTAGTTTCAGCTCTCTGATGAATGCAAGCAGTGAGAGTCTCAGTTTTGTCTTATCTAAAACAGAGTGAGTGCCTTCCTCAGAAAAGGCTTCTCACTGYAGAACTAGGATGCTCGTTCAGTCTTCTCCGTTGGTAGAGCCCAATCAATCTCCCTGTGCCATTGCCTAAGCTTGTTCTCTAGAGATCTTTCCAGACACACAGTAACTTGGATTCATTCTGCCTATTGAAAGAGCTACTTAGAGACTGTGTGTAAAGTCCCTTGGTTACAAAGGCAGTGTATCCTGCYGCTGATATCAAACAGAGTGCATGAAAAGTGTATTACAGTGATCAAAGACAATGTTATGGCTACATTCTGCAAAAGCTAGTGTGTGCAAGTGGAAAAACTGGTGCAGCCTTTGGCTCTCCTATGWAACACACATCAAATGTAAAACAGATTAGCTTTCCTGACTGGATAATTTTGGGCATCTCTAATACATGGGGAAAAAAAGAGATAAAAAGAAGACTAAACAATGGATGTACTCAAATTGTACAGAAGAATGGAGTATTTCTATGTGTATTTACACATACGTTATATTACGATAACTATATACAAACTGCCAATATTAGTCAGGAAAGTAGAGTCTAGAGGAGAAAATCCAACATCACAGTAACCTGTCTGCTTCTATTTCAACATTCAATTTCACTCTYCCTCTAATAAAGTCAGTATCTGGGACTGGGTTCCTAAGTCAAAATGCCCWTTTAACAGAAAAGTTTTAATTATGAAAAATACAAAATTCAGCCCAAAGGAGTTGCTGTTTGGTTATTTCATTTTCTCAAGCTAAAGAATGACAAAAGAATGATCCATCAGTTTCAGATTAGCATTACCAGCTCTTCCTGTATTACAGCTGCTCTCTAATATTTTCTGAGTAGGATATGGCTGTGGGTCTATTACTGGTGTATTTCTGTATTAATCTRCTGATTTAATGTTACAGCTCCCTGGAAGAATAAGCAGACATATGACAGTGGCTGAAGAATGAAAATCTACAGAAGCACTGATAGAAAGGGTACTCACTTGGGTGTTTTACCCTTAAGACCCTGTTGAACTCACAGAAATGAGGTCTTTTGTGAGCACAGCAGAAAGACATCAGCAAGTTGATGAGCACAGCAAATCACAAGGACATGCTGTAAGCAGGTGAGAGAATGTGAAAAGCAAGACTGGCAGAGTGGGGTCATTCGGAGCAGGGCAACAGCCCATAGTCTTTAGGGAATTGAAGTCTGCTTGAGATCAGGATGGCAGGTGCACACATATGTGGTATAAAACTGCTACTCAAAATTCTTCCCTCTTTGGTGTTATTATGCTGCTCTTGTCAATACAAGACAATGCTTCAATTAAAGGAATCTGCCTGCTCYCTCTGTTCCTCACAGTTCCTGCCCAGCTGAAGGAAAGAAGAGGACTGAAACCAAGGACACTGCACCATAAACCAAGAATGGGAGTAGAGCAGAAATCCCTCCAGCTGGAGGGAGTGCAATCCCCTCTGCAGTGCACRGTCACCTGAGCCCAGGCTGCCTGGTGCTTCACACTGCACTGATACTGGCAGGGCGGAATGGAGCAAACTAGGAAAAAAAGACTAGCAAACTTGCTCTTTCCAGGCAAGAAGAGGCAGGCATAGAGTAGGGACTGCTTAAACTTTAACCTGATAGACTAAGTTCAAGTCTCTTCAATTCTGTAATATTAAACAGACTTACCAAAKGATGGGCTAAGAGACAGAGAATGGAGTTGCTTCTGGACAGGTATAAGCATGTTGCACTTATTTCTCAAAAATTATTATAYATGCCCTGCTAAATTCATGCTCTCCCTATCTCAGCTATCATGGACCTACTATATGTTGTAAAGTTTACAAACTTACTCACTCTTTTTACTTGCATCTTYCCTAATGCAAGAGGATATTCACTACTCAGCAAAAGTTAGTATGTGGCTAATACTTGAACTGGTCCAAATGGTATGTGCAACACCTGTCTCACAACCTACCGGTATGTTTTTGTCAGCAGTTTCATCCAAAGGATAAGAAGACCAAAAAAAAACCAACATCTCCCCCAAAAATCCCACAAACAAAAACACCATAACCAAAATCCAAACAAAAAACCCAAAGAAAAACAAACAAACAAAAAATCTATGCAAAAAAAA
>NW_026623450.1:1231679-1235116 GCF_030028575.1 Malurus melanocephalus
CCAAGCAAACCAAAAACCTTCTTTAGAGCAGGCACGCAGCAGATATGTCCTAGAGATTGGAACGACTGTTCCTGGAGCTTGTGTTCTCAGAAGGATGGATAGTAAATCATTTAAATCATCAAGGGAAGAGCTGAGCCAACTAAATCAGTCTGGATGGTAATACTCTTATTAGAAAGCAGCCAAGAAACCATAGAGGATTGTGATTAAGCACTTGATGTGTAATTTTGTATCCTTCATTGTAAAAACAGACTTTTGAAATGGCATTTTTCAAAACTTGTTTTTCTGATAAATTATTTTTAGTCTGTACCCTGTAAATTTTCATACATTTTCAGTCTGCTCCTTCTCTRTCAGTGAAGATACCTCATCAACAGAACACACATTGTCTTTGTTCTCAGAATTAGTGCATCCAAAAGATTTAGGTTGCCAATATTAGCAGCTGATGTATTTTTTTCCTCTTCTACATTTTCCAGTTTTTCATACAAGCAGTTAGTATTATTCTACCCAGATCCATTTATTCTGCTAGGAGGATAAGATTTAAGATAAAAGGGCTTAGTATGTTTTCATTTTCTACAAATCACTTTGTTAAAAAGACTTGACTCTGACACATGACTTTAAACTGTATGGAGACATTCAAGTAATTTGTAGGAATTATAATCAGAGATACATATGAGCTTCGAGAAGAAAATGTGCATTTAAAATACACAGTCTTGGTTCAGTGCTGCYCTGAGCATCCAGAAATAGCAGAGAGAGCTTTGTACCCTGAGAGTTATGCAAACACCATGTACCTGCTCTGACCTCAGGCACAGCACACAATACCCTATTTAAAAAGTGACTAATATTATTTAAAATAAAAATACAGCTTTCAAAMAGATTGAGAGTACTAATGCTATCATTTTATACCTAACTGGTTGCTTTGTTTGATTTTCCATTATTTTTACAGGCCTCCTGCCAATAAATCACTAGAAATAAAGAAGAGGCATACTAGAAACTGTACTACTGTGCCTCTATTTTGCCACTGTGTAGCAAATAGGTATAATCCATCATCTCCAATMCCCCTTTCAATAGTATCCTTCATATTTCTGATAATTTGATAATCCAGTGACAGTCTAATTCTTTCCTTTGATAGCCAAGATGTTTTCAAAGGTAAGGTTTTTTTCTCCAGTAGCTCTTTCTGGATTCTCTACTAAAATAGCCTTTAGATGCAAACTGCCTTCCCTTTTTTGGCCAGCTTGAGGAATGTTGGAAAGATCTGGGAAAGACATTTTCATTTTTCAGGTCTGTCCCAAAAATCTTCACAATCTGCCTGTCATTTCCTTTTCCAATCCATCTGACACTGGATCCTCCTCAAATGCCTGAAAATATTTAGGTAAAATGTTTTGTCAATGGCAACCTCAAGACAGCAGATTGTGGGTTGAGTATTGTCTTTGCTCCTGTCAGGTTCTATTAATGGAAGAAGAGTATTTTCACTATCAATGGGCCATGTACGGCTTATTTGATGGAGTTGGGTGCCATCATCCTTAGTGGAAAGAGTATGGAATAATCTCAGCATATTACTTCATGTTTGAATAATGTCAGTACTCCTGTATTGCAAAGTCTCCCTACAAGTTTGTATAAATAATGCAAACCCCGTTGCTTAATACTRGGATAAACAAAGGGGAAAGAGCAAAAATAATTTAACAACAGAATATAATTTAGTCATTCAACCACACAGTTCATTTCACCACTTCAACTCTCTCAGAGACCCACAAATTGACCTAGTTGAAGCCTTCTGAACAGGTCTAYGCCAAGAAGAAAAGCTGACCCTGAATCTATTGTTTTTAACCTCTTTTCATAGTGTAGGCTGGTTTAATCAAGTGTGTTTGTAACTGTGCCAGTGGTATGACTGCTTTGAAATGTTATATGTGTCTAACACTCACAGTTCAACACTGATACCCAGGGGACGTATAATGCTAAATACTTGTCATTCTCTAAAGGAAAAGCAGAAAAACTCAGGACAGTATGTGCTTCCCATCTGTGCTTTTGAGTGAAGCTGCTTTTCTCTATCAGTCATCAGTTTTTMTAGGCTTAATAATGCAGTACATTTTGCTGTTCTTCACTTAGACACGGTGATGATTGCAGMAAGCAAGAATCCTGTAAGAAAGGGAGAGATTCACATTTGCTGCTGTGGTACTTCATGCAGCTCACCAGTATCTTTGTCGTGCTACTGTCTGATGGGGATTTCATGTGGCAGCTCTTTCTAAATACTCCACTGGAAAAATCCCATGYATCCTATTTGTCAAGACCATTTCCTTTCTGCATCTGTACAGCGTCGGCAATACAACTGCAGCAATTGATGTTGATAGGGCAGCAAAGTGTATAGTATTTATATAACATCCATTCAGTCCAAGAATCCATATGCGTCTCACAAAGAGGCAGTGAAAGGAAAGCACTGGGAATTGGTTTTGAAGTTACATAAGTGGTCTGACAAAAGCTTTACTGAATAAATAGCCCCTTTCAAGAAGGATGAGCTTGCAGTGCTTCTAGCATCAGAAAGCAAAGCATTCAAGAGGGCAAGAAGTTCAGCAGGACCAGAAAAAGAACATTTGAAAAGAAAAACAGGAACGGAAAATATTGCTAGTTGCCATGTGGAATAGTATTACTTTGAAGACTGACACTTTTTTACCTCTCACTTGTAAGCTAGAAGCTTTAGATTTAATCTTAGATTTTCCATTTTGAATTCCATACTGTCTGTAAAAAAAAAAAATAAAAAAGGAAAACACCACCAACAAAAAAMCACAAGGCAACAAATCAAACCCTTCCCTTAAAATAAAACTTATTGCTGTAGGGATTCAGGTTTCTCATAATTCCTCCACAACTATTACAATATTCTTCCTAATATTWGTGTGCTATCATCCATTCCCTCATGTCATCACTAACCAGCCTCTTAACTATTAAATTATAGCACACTTCAAAAAATCACTATAAATATGTGTTTTACATTAACCAAACACTTTACACACTGCCTGAGCAAGAACTTCASAATGGGATCTGCTCAAGGTTTTATACCACCCCTGACACGCAAAAAATCGCTGACCTTTTAAGCAGCCACAGCAAGGGCTTCCCCAGGGCCCAGATTTTTCCCGAAACCCACCCTCAGTATCGCAGGTGCCTGTGTTACAGCCTTTGAACCAGCCACTCCAGCTTTCAGTGCAGCAGAACGGAATAAMWCAGGCTGGAAAASACCTTTAAGATCACCAAGCCCAACGTGAAGCTGACAGATCTCCTGAGCGAAGAACGTGCTCCCGACACCGTGAGCACTGATGATGGTCCTCGGCGTGCCCGGCGCTGAGCCCGGAGGATGAACATCCYTCCCCCCGTGGGTTCGCTCTGTGCCCGGCCCGTCCCGTCCCGGGCGCCGCCGCTCCGCGGGGCCTGGAGCCGGGAATGCCGAGCGAGGA
>NW_026623450.1:1235495-1243669 GCF_030028575.1 Malurus melanocephalus
GCCGGGATTGAGCCCGGATTGTGCCGGGATTGAGCCGGGATTGTGCCGGGATTGAGCCGGGATTGTGCCGGGATTGAGCCCGGATTGAGCCGGGATTGTGCCGGGATTGAGCCCGGATTGAGCCGGGATTCTGCCGGGATTGAGCCCGGATTGAGCCGGGAATGTGCGGGGATTGCACCGGGATTGAGCCGGGATTGTGCCGGGATTGAGCCCGGATTGAGCCGGGATTATGCCGGGATTGCGCCGGGACTGCGCCGGGATTGAGCCCGGATTGCGCCAGGATTGTGCCGGGGTCCAGGCCGGATTACCTGGATTGCGCCGGGATTGAGCCCGGATTGTGCCGGGATTGCGCCGGGAATGTGCCGGGATTGAGCCCGGATTGAGCCGGGATTGTGCCGGGATTGCGCCGGGATGGAGCTCAGATTGCGCCGGGATGGAGCTCAGATTGCGCCGGGATTGTGCCGGGATTGAGCCGGGATTGTGCAAGGAATGTGCCGGGATTGCCCCGGGATTGTGCCGGGATTGCGCCTGGATTGCGCCGGGATTGCGCCGGGAACATGCCGGGATTGTACGGGAATTTAGCCCATATTGCGCCGGGATTGCGCCGGGAAGGCGAGCGCGGCTTCAGTCGATGGTGTCGGAAAGAGCACCTTTAACAGGTGCGTTAGGAAGGCAGAGTGACGGCGATGTCTGAAGTAGAGAAATAATCCTATTTTTTCAGCTCTTTTTTTTTTTTGTGATACTGACAATTCCTTTTTCAGCTTCCTGAAATTTTCAATTTTACAGTGAAAAAGCACCTTAAACCTTCTGTCTTGTAAATTTGGTGACTATTTTAATCCCAAGACATTACTGCACAATTTAGCTAACTGAAGAATGGTAGGGAAAGTTGTRAAAGAAAAATCCTTTTGACTTTGAGACAAGGTGTGAATCACCAGGGAGAGCCATGAATTATGAAAAGAGAACATGAAGGAGATTGGTTACAGCAGAAAAAGGCCATGAAGGTAATCTAAGAAATTACCAACCAATGCCATCTTCCACAAACAGAGGTTTTAAAATGAAAATAAATACATGACATTCAACTAGGATTCTCCTGTAAGTAAATCCTGCCAAACAACAGACAACCAATTTCTTCTCTAAGAGGACTGAGATAGCTTTTCCTCAAACAGGTAAAAGGAAGCCCATAAAATATGCCATTAATATTGTCTTAATGTTTAGTCACTTTAAAATAGTCGATAGTCATTATTTCATTCAATCTGCTGTTCATTCTTCTTGGAAYAGCAACAGTTTTGTTTAGATTTGAGTGGCTTTATACAACTGTCAAGGTGACTTTAGCCTCAAGCAAGTTAGGTAACTTGAGTTTAATTCAAAATTTAACAAACAGCAAAGAGGCAGAATGATACATGAAGGTAAATGGGAATGGACAGCTCTCTGCTTCCAGAYCCTGGGGCTTTGCCAAATTATAGAACAYTTAAAAGATGTCACATGTTTTCCCGTAAGTATTATAACTGCTGCTGAAGATATCAGCCAAAGAAACCTCCATATTTATCAGGGCAACAATTGATGTGTATTTTCCTGAGGGTTACAGTTTTCCCATCTTCCCTGTCCCTTCATTGTACATTACTGCTAATTACTCTTATCAGAACATAGGCTTGAATTCTCTCATCAGAGATGAATAGACAGTTTATTTGCTCGCTTCTTTTCTACCACCTACACCTCAAAATGGTTTATATTTCTGTGTGCATGCATAATGGAAATCTATTCAGGTTGGATTTGTAGATATAAATCATATGTTTGTTCACATGGTGTTCCAGGACCAAACATGGGAATATCTCCTAGTGTAAATGCCTATGTAGACATATGAAGAGAATGGTGATTTTTAAATCTGGCTGGAAAAACTGGCCCTTCAACTTTCCCTCTCTTTGCTTTGGAGACCAGCAAAGAAAAACTGCTCCTAGTAGATTAGTAAATATTAGTTGCTACCTCTAGACTAAGAGTTGGAATGTCTTTTTTTCTGTGTAGAAGAATGAGCAGTCAATGGGCTGAGAAATAACAGTTCTCCATGTACAGAAGTAGGGAGCAGCAAGAGCAGAATACCTTTCTTGATGTGTCCTCACGGRCACTTTGTAAGCATCACCAATCTGACTTCTACAATTATTTTCTGATTATCTGTAATGGCAAGAAGCCAGGCATTGCCACGACTGGTGCCCAAACTGAATTCTCCCTAATCCCAGGAAAAACTCCTGTGGATTTGGGTCAAGTTCTGTGATGGGATTTGTGCCTGAAGTTAAACAAGCCATTTTCTATTTTAATCACAGACCATGGCAAGCTGTTTATGGATTCTGTCGTCCAACCATGCTGCTGTGGCTTAGGCCTTTGCTTTGCTGCTTGTGACTGCTGATAAGAAATGTATTGCAAAATCCTCAGATGATCAGTTCACAGGAGCATTTCCTCATCACACGCTGGTACYGAACTGACTACATCTGGTCTAATTTACACTTCCAGAAATCCTGGTACAAAGCTATGTGAGGACAAAAATAAGAGGCTTGACTTAATTTAAGGAGATTTATTTTTTTAAAGTAACTTTAATTAAGTCAAGATAGGAAATTCTTACTCCTAAGTGAGTGTTCGTGCATAAACTTGCACTGAAGTATGTACAGCTGTGAAGAAAAACAGATCCAGTTACTCTTGGAAAATAGCTCGAGACAGTGTCAGAAGCCCACTTCTTGCACCTTTGCTAACAATCTCCAYGTACCTTGCTTTCCTAGTAGGAGATCCTGGGGGGACTTCAGGCACTATGGCACTTTTGAATCCAGTGAGGCTGATCTCTTTCCCCGGGTACCGTTCTCAGCATGCCCCCCACACCCAGCTGAACCTCTCTGTGTTGGTCCTGGGGTGCCAGCTCTGTGGGGCTATTCATTCACCATGTGGCTCCCATGGTGCTGATTTGCCCTGTCTCAGCTGCCACCTGGAGCTCATGCAAGTTCCTGCACCAAATTGGCTGGAATGCCTTTGGGAAACAATTCTCGAAAGACACTGTCCTGCCAGTAGGCTGGAATATCTGAAAAACATCTCCTTAGCTGGCAGGAAAGTGCATTTATTTCACCAGCTTAGCGCAATCAGGATCTGTCAGCTTTGAGAGATCTGCTCCGTAAATAAATTACTTAGGCACCAGGAACTAGGCAGGGAAAAGCCAGAAGTCATTGTCCCAAAACATTTGCTCTTCTCACTGTAAATCTCACAAAGAATTGAGTGTTCCTGTCAGGTTGAGATGGATATGTGTGTGTATTTCTAACGCTCTTCTTGCCGCTTGACTACCCCTGTATGCAAAGTGACTCAGCAGCAAACTAAAAGAAGGATGAACGGTAAGTTTTGCAAGGATGTATTTCCTTGTCTCTTGCCCTTTGGTATGTTGAAGCAGAGGCAGACACTAAGGGAGGCTGAAGGAAGCAAGGAATAAATGTTTTTGCCAGCACAAACATACATCTCTAAGGCAGTTCTGGCTTAGGGCCCCAAGTAACTTTGGCATGACAGAAAACATTACTTAAAAATTTACCACTGTGTTTGAAAAGCCGAGTGTTGTAGCTTTTGAGAGGTATTGGCACAGTGCTTAGTAACAGCAGAKCCCTTAACAATATGGCAGGATTGCTGACAATAACAAGAAGCCAAAAGAATACTCAGCCCACAGGCTTATGTGATGAAAATTTTAAGTAGTAAGTGGTTAAAAGTGTTGCTTACAGAGTCATTGCAAAGCCTGAAGGATGAGAAAAAAAATTTATGTTTCCACCCTGGGCCAGACTAGCAGCCTCTAGCAGACAGGAGCATGTTCATTCCTTGATKAACTGATGTGGAAAGTCCTCTGATTTCAGTCTTTCAGTCTTATTTTCCATTTAACTTGGCAGTGATTTAGCTCCTTTCCTTTAAAGTAGAAGAATCAAAGCCATTAATCACACATCCAAGGTCATGATGCACYCCTCTTTCTATCTGAAACTGGAATTCTGTTCTCACCATTAGCAAATTCCAAGTATTTCCATGGCCAWCAAAAAGTAGGATATTTAGAAGTTTTCCATGTATGTCTTGTTTTGCTTTGTGAGCTGACTGCAGGGAAGAGAACCAGTGGTCTCTCTTTCTTTCTTAGACATTGACAAAGGGAGTGTTTTTGCATTGCTTTTCAGAAAAAGAGGAAATTCTAAAAATTTCACCTTGTCATTGGGTAAAAGAAGACAGGCTCTCTCCCACCTTTTCTTTCTTTTTTTTTTTCTTTTCTTCTGCCTACTGTACAATTAAAAAAATATTGATTTCTGTCACTTTTGCTCATTGTGRAATAAGTGTATTTGCTACTTCTTTGAAATGTTGCAATGAACATYTGGTTTTGGTGCTCATTAGTCGGCCAAATTGGGAAACTTGGAATATTTTGCCAAAACATTAACCCAGCCCTGAATTTATAACTAATATCAGAAAAATCACTGGGGGAAAATGTAAACATGTGCAGACTGTGTAGCAGCCAAGGTCAATTCTTACATGATGATTTTTACTGTATTAATTTTATCAATGTGATTCACAGACAGCTCACTCCAGTCCAGAGTGACTAATATAGCAGAATATTTATATCAATTAGCAGCTATAAAAATATGAAATCTGAATAGTTTCATAATGAGTGTACATCAGTGAAATAATTTTGGGAAACAGAAACATATTTTGGAACTGAGTCATGAGKAAGTGATAAATATGAAACAAAGTTGCTTCCAAGTTTTAAGAAACCAAAGAAAGAGCTTCAGAGTTCCAGAAGAGCCATATAAAGATAGAAGAAAAATATTCCATTTGAACAGACAGAAATACAGCAAAGAGGGAAGTATCAAGAAGCGGTGCAATGCATCAGGAGAAGTTTTCTTTACATTAAGTGTAAGGAAGCACTCAAACAGGTTACTTAAGTGTGCTGTGGAATTGTCATTGCTGGAATATTTCAAGGATTAGGCTAAACACGTGTTTGCCCCGAAAGATTTTGGGAAAATACACCCTGCTTTGGATTATCTCTTAGCATATTTTCTTTGAGTTTGATCAATATAGTGGACAGAAATAAAAATTCTCAAACAAATCTCTCCTACCTTCCAGGGTACACTGTCCAGAGTAACTGCTTTCACTTAGAGGTTTCATCATTGTAAGCCTCTGTCAGGCTCCAATTTTGTTTTTGCTTCCTTGGTTTTGACGTTTCCAACCCAAGCCAGCATTTCAGTATTCACTTTTCATCTGGCTGGTGTGGTCATGACTGTTACTGCAAACTTGAGCCCTCAGATKAAGTGCTGCCAAGGCTTCAGCAACAAATAAGCATGGCAATTAAAACCAGCAAATGAACCTTATGGAAAGAATAAAGGGGGAAATGGAAACCAAGCTGGCTGCTGATTGCTGAAAATTTCAGGAACTGTGTTTCTCGGAGCCGGCAGCTCATTATCCTCCTGTCCAGCTGACAGGTGCCCAGCACAGTGCTGGTGCAAGGAGGAGATGCAGAACTGTCAGACCACGGGAAGGGAAGGGAAGGGAAGGGAAGGGAAGGGAAGGGAAGGGAAGGGAAGGGAAGGGAAGGGAAATGAATCTGCATGATCAAATATGTTGCATCTGGTGTGTGTCTCCTGCAACCTATTGCTCTGCTCCCAGGAAGAAAGGATGAACACCTGAGRAGAGCTGGGGGACAGGGTAATTAACAGCACTTTTAGGCTTGCACTGGGGCCMCATAGATGAAGAGCTATGCAAACACTTTATTGCCATTTCAGAGTAGGAAACATGAAAGGCAGCAAATATTCACTATCTTTCATCAGATTACCATACGACAAGGAATGTTTTCTCTTAAATCCTGGATTAAGCCTTGTTCTAGACTTAAATCCTGACTACACTGTCCATATACTTCACTGGCAGCATCAGCCTCAGTAATCCTGAAGAGACTCCAGTTTCTCCTGGTTAAGGTATATTTATATTCTGATTCCAGTTGTTTTTTTAAAACAGTCTTCTGAGCAGAGGATTGGTTCAGCCTGATAGATATTGTCCACACTGTGAACAGAATATAGCTTTTCAGGAGAGCAGTCATAAGTTTTAGTTCTATCTAAAGGTCTCCTCCAACTCAAACCATTCTATACATTTCCRGAGAAGTCCTTACACGCTTCCCTCCACTTTGAACTCAGGAAATATGAAAAGGTACTTTTGTTTTTTGTTGTTTTTTTAATTAAACCAACTCTGTCATTAGTTAACACCTCCAGAACAAGCACAAGCATTTCCCCGTATAGAACAAATACTTTACAGACATTTATTGTACTATTCTTGCTCTATCATTTCTCTTCAGAATCCCAGGGATGTTAACAGTGAGTCTCTAGGAAAATGTGTATCATTTCATGAGAATATTTGGAAGGATATCTCTTAGATATCATTTGCAGAAAAGGGTTAATGCTAAATTTATTTTATACCATAGGATTATTAAATCCTATTTAAGTATTAACTACTAACACATCCTGTAGGAAAAGATTAATCTAAAATGCTGGCTCCTGCTTGCTCAAAGGAATTTATGGCTTCTTCTGTGCAATACAAACTACTGTCGTCACTGCAGACTTCCCTAGAATGATTTGGCCTGACCTGAAGAGACCAACTGAARAGAATCTGTGATCAAAGCAGGAGATAAGACTGCCATCTCCTAATGAATTTCAGGTTGGGTACATAAAGTCACAGGTAATGACAGCACGCAATATAGCGAACTATATTCTGTGTTAGACTTCGATGTAGAGTTTTGCTGTTAAGGTCATAATAGAAGATKCCTTCTTACAAGTATGAAAATTATTTACCATAATAAGATTTGAAGCTGAATACAATGCTCTGGTTTTTAATCACAATATGTTTTAAAGTATACTGGAACTTCTAGAATTGGATCCATATCGCATAAGTATCATTAGATTTTTCCATCTGTGGGCTCTGCTTTCAAAAGTATGAAATAGGTTTCACTGAAAGAAAATAAGGGAACATATTAGGATTAGGAAAATTTAAAAGAAGGGAGTGAATGAGGGACAAAAAAAATAAAATATGACAAAGATACACTTTGTTTTGCTTTTAAAACTCTTGTAATATTCTTATTTATTTCAGCCTTCATAAAATGGTTATTAATAAAATAATCCAGTTGCTTTACTGTGTGAGTTGCACTGGGCGCATTTTTAATATATTTGAACACATAAGGAAAAAAATCAAGTTTCATTTTTTGAGAAGAAACCTTGAAATTTACAACACCTACAGGACTTTCAAAAAGATCCTTGTATTTATACAGATTGCATAATCAAAATACTTGATACTTGAGTTATTTGAAAATAATTTTTWAAAAAGAAAAATAMAAAAAGAATACAAAAATGCCRAAAGAATCTTATGCTGCTTTAAATGTATATTCATAATGTAGAGGTGCAAACAGTAACAAGTCAAACAATTGACAGAAATTACCACAGCTAGCAGAATAATAACAGAGGAACCTGGTGCAGGGTTTTCTGASTCAATGCAGAAGAAYACATTCAGGATCACCAGATGTTTTACCCTGCCTGCAATGACACATTCYGAGATGCTGCAAAGGGTCTGAGTATTGTCAAAGTTATACAATTCCTGATTGGGAAGATTTTATAGCCAGCTCCCATTTTCTTCACTTTCAACAGCAGCWCTCTTTTCATCTGTTCCATTTGCATTGCTTGTTTCTTCTAAAACTACCACTAAACTTGACAGAGTTGTGTCAGGATCAAGCAATTTCAGAACAGGTATGTCCACCTTTCTCTCTTGAAAGACACGGTTCTGAATTGTCATAGCTAACATAGAGTCTATGCCCAAAGATGAAAGTGGTGTGTTCATGGTTAGTTCCTCTGGGTCCACTCCTGTGAGGTCACTCACCAGTGAGGTGATGTAGTTCTCAGATTTGAGAAAGGCAGTCTCTGGGACTTGAATTTCCTCAGAGGTTTCAATCTTATTCCTGAACTCTTCTGACAAAAGTGACACAAAGCGACTTTTGAGAGAAATAATCCGAGCTAAATCATGATGATACAAAGCTTGAAAGTTCAATTTAACAACAGCTTGCTGTGGGTTGTTTAAAAGTAAGGTCTTCCTGAGATACTCATGAATGTCATGCACCTGCAGAATGTCTATGCCCTTGGATCCCAGAATGCTCTGGA
>NW_026623450.1:1244824-1252152 GCF_030028575.1 Malurus melanocephalus
GTTATAATACCAAGCATTCGGCCTTGTTTCCCCTTTGGCAACCTCTGAGTGAAAATTTCCCATGCAATGATGAAGTAGGACACACAAGGGACTTTCTGGAGAAATGGGAATTTCTTGACATTGAAACAAACTKTYCCTGGAATCTGAACTCGAGATGACRCAGCAGTGGGATAACATGAAACCACATGATCTCCCACTTTCACTTTTTTCACATCAGTGCCTGTTGCTGTGACTGTGCCACTGAAATCAAGAGCTAGAAGTCTGTGTTTGTCTCCTRCTTGTGAGTTCCAATACAGWGTATTACCAAAGTTGCAACTAGAAACACTAATAGCAAAATAATCTTCTGAGTGGAGACAAATTTTATCCACTTGAATTTCAACACTCTSTTTGTCAAGCTGACTAGCAGTGCTTGTAGATAATTCCCCAGACAAGTCTTTTGCTGTGTACGGATCAGAAGTGTACAAAGTGAATGTCTGTGATTTCTGGAGAGACCTCACRGGTTGGATGTGATCTGCATCTACAAAAGGTGTGCGTCTGATTTCRGACACATAAACTCTTCCCTGGCCGATGCAAACTTCTGGGTAGTCCCCACCTTTGTATTTGACAAGAACATCTGCTAACACTGAGATGTCCAGGGAACTGGAAGAGCCGAGGTCAATCAACTGAAATGTGATTTCTGGAACTTCAACGACGCAAGTTCTGGTCATGCCRTACAATGCAAACCCACAGTTAACGTGGTCCACATATCTCTCTGTTGTTCTGTAGGTGATCACTCTGACTGAGCAGCAGGATGTCTTCTCTCTYAATGCCACCACTACCTGGCGATAGGCTTCACAACACTTTGCCAGCTGWTCTACAGCTTTMCTTGGCAAATCTTCAYTTAACTTTTGAAYTCCCCACAGAAAGAGGATGTCATCATAGTCCTCAACCTCTGCTCTCATTTTGTTCTGTGCATCACCTTCCACGAGGGATTCCCAGTCTTCATGCATAACATACCTTGAAGCTGGATGYAARTACKTTTTGAGCTGCTCAGCTATTCCAAATTTGTCTGCAAAGACAAGGASTCTGRGCTTAAACCCCAGATGTCCAATTGTCTGTGAAAGAGAGACTTCTTTCCACTTGTTTTCAAACAGGAACTCATTGTCTCTGGAAGATCCTTCCTTTATGAAAGTGATGGCAACGCGCTTGAGCTCAGCCAGAACAGAGCCATGTTTGTCCACAAAGCATCCACAGACCTCGAGGCAGTTCCCAGTRGACTTGCTCAATCTCATGTATATCATCATTTCTTCCTCCAGTGGTCGGAGAACCACCAGGCTGCCTATCCCTGAAGGAAAGCCTGCTCTGGACTGGAATGTCCTTGARGTCAAGACAGCGGTCATCTGCAGAAAACAGTCGAGCAGCACRGGGTGGATGCAGTAGCTGTACAWGTCTCTGACGGTCTYCTCATTCACCTTTATTCTTGTTATAGCTTCTTTTAGCTCCTGGCAATAATGCACATCACTGAGCTGCCTGAATATGGAGCCATACTGAAAGCCAACCTGAGAGAGAGCATCATAAACCTCCTCTCTGCTAATCACTGACCTGCATCTTTGATAGATGGCTTGGAAGGAGATGCTGCTTTCTTCCACCACACCTTCGAGCCCCTCTGCCACTTGGCCAGCAGCATAAACTGCATTGGAGGAAGAGAGAACCTCAAAGGCTGTCATGGCTTTTTGTGGACTCAGTTTGATCCTCAGCACTTGRGAACTCTGTGTGAGGACACACGGTGCAGAAAAACAGATACTCAGCTGGCAAGTACTCAGAGGCACTTTAGGTCTTGAGCTGCTCATCACAGAGGCCAGACCAAGCTCCACATAAAAAGCCCCAGGGACTAAGGCCATTCCACTGTTCCTGTGCTCATATAAGTACGGTGTCGTGTCCTGAGACACCAGGCAGCCAAATTCCACATTGTCACTGTTTATGCCATAAATCAAAGGGTGACTGGCACTGACACCTCTTTGATTTGCTTGTTGATGGACATCCAGACAGGCCATGAGTTTTTGTCGATCAAATTGATATCGTGGAATGGCAACAGGAACACTTTGATACCCCTTATAAAAGTGCTGCCAGTTGGGATTATDTCCCAGTTCAAACAGATTTCCTGCCAGGGTCAGGAGTGTCTGATACTCTGCATCAGTTTGCAAAGAGGAGAACACCTTTGTGCCTTTTCCTAGAGTTTCCTTTATGCTTCGCTGCAATGCTCGATGAGGACTTATTTCCACAAACACCACATTTTCCCTGTCTCTGGCTGCAGTTTGGATTGCCCTCATGAAAGCAACCGGCTCACGAGCATGCCGTGCCCAGAATCTGCCCTGAGCAAAGTCATTTTCAGATGCAGCCATCCCAGTCAGTGTTGAAATCACTTCCATTTCCCCCTTCTGCTTTTCTAAGGGCTCTATCTGCTCCTCCAGCTCCCTGAGTATCATATCCATGCTGGGGCTGTGGTATGCAACTGGAACATTTAAAACATGAAGAAAGATGTTTCTCTGTTTGAAAGCTTCAGCTAACTCTTTCTGGAAAGCTTCCACAGCATCTACACTGCCAGACAAGGTGCAGGAAATGGGGCTGTTGAAAGCAGCAATGCACACCTTTCCCGAGTAGGGATGCAGAYGTTCAGCAATCTCTTCAACAGGGATGTTTCCAACCACCAACATTCTGCCGCCAGCAGCCTTTGCCTGCAGCCTGCTCCGGTGATAAATCACTTTGACTGCATCAGCCAGGGAAAGGTACCCAGCAATATGTGCAGCAGCCACTTCTCCCATCGAGGGGCCAACAGCAGCAATGGGTTTGATACCCCAGTGCTTCAGGAGGGAAGCTGTGGCAACCTGCAAGGCAAACAGCAAGGGCTGGGAAAGCTCTGGATTCAGCAAGTCCTTTGGGTTACGATTTCTTGCTGGCAGGAGGCTGATGGCAGCGTGCTGCTGAAAAAGCTCTTCTATTTCCTTACACTTGTCTCTGAACACTGGCTCTGAGCTCAGCAGTGCCTCACTCAACTCCTTCAGCATTACACCATTGCCACAGAACACAAACACCAGCTGTGGTTCCACTTTTGACATGGTAGGCTCAGTGCTCGATGCCAATTTCAGCTCTTGCTGCAAGTGCTGGAGGGAATTTGTGACAAAHGCTTTTCGGTACCTGTAGTTGGCATGGCTTCTTCTGCAGGCCGATGTATAGGCCAGGCTGGGGAGAGTTATGGTGTTTCTTGTGCTCAGCTGCTCAGCCGTATCAGCCATTGTCATCTGGAGGGACTTAYGGGATGCTGCTGACAGCACAACTAATTCCAGGGGCTTCTTAAAGGCAGGAAGAGGCTCTGGCTGCTTCACCTGCCTGACTACAACATGAGCATTGGTTCCTCCAAACCCAAAGCAGTTGATYCCAGCTACCCTTCCATACTCACTGGATTCTTCCCAGGGCTCTACAGCTGTGGCAACAGCAAGATTTAATTTGTCTGTATCAATGCTGCTCATCTCCTTTGAGTAATGCAAGGATGGAACAATCTTTCCATGATGCATCATCAAGAGCACTTTGATTAAGCYGGCTGCTCCAGCAGCCGATTCCGTGTGCCCAATATTTCCTTTCACTGAACCGATTTTCAGAATGGAAAYTTGGGAAGACCTCTTTTTGCTAACGACACTGCCCAGGCTTTCAGCTTCAGTAGGATCTCCAGCAGCAGTTCCTGTGCCATGGGCTTCAATGTACTGCACAACAGAGGGATCCACACGACTTTCATAAATGCTGCGCAGCAAGTTCTCTTGCTCGATTTGAGACGGTCTTATGATCGGAGTCATGGACTTCCCATTCTGATTTACTGCACTGATGTTTATCACACCCCAGATTTTGCTGTAGTCTTCCTTTGCCTGTTTCATAAAAAGTTGAATTATCTTTAATAATACTAGTAGTCTTTGGTTAAAGATGTTACCAGGAGCCTCCCAAGCCTGGTGTGTCCCACCGACTACTATTCATTACTGATCCTCCATGTAGGGGGTGAGGTAATAGCAACACATAATCTGAGAGCGATCAAGAAAGATTTCATGGCTTTGTGACATTTGCTAAGAAAATCTGAGGCACAATTCATCTTCTCCTCAATAGCCCCAGTTCAAAGCAGCAATATTAAACAAAAAAATGAATACAGCAATAGTTGTAAGCAGCAATAATGAAAAAAAAAGGAAAATAGAAATAGTTAAAAGCTTAAATATAGAAAGAAACRGACAGGCTGAGTCTGCTAAGACATGGCTCCACAGCTGGTGTCACCACCACGATTTTGGGGTTTTTGACAATGATACGGCCTATGTAGAGTCAGGCATGCTGGTATCAGATGGGATTCACCTCTCTGAGTGAGTCTTTGCATGGGAAGTAGCAAGACTCCTTGGAGAGCTTTAAACTATTTATAATGGAGAAGGACAGCAATATCAGGCTTGTCCCTAGCAAACTGGGGGATAGTATGAAAAAGTCAGAGGGATAGGATACTTCTGAATTCYCTCTGCAGGTGACTCTGAGATGTATCAGTCACCGAAGCCCAACAGCAGCCTTACAGAGACAAGCCAGGGACTCCTGAGATAACAGAAGACAACAGGGAAATATCAGAGAAACACCTTAGTAGCAAAAGAAGGCTTACCTCAGTCAAGCAGTCAAAGATGCAACCACTAGACATAGTTATGGGACATYCCTTCACACTCCCACTGAAATATTGTCACCAACTAATACTTTCATTAAGTGCTGTACACCAATGCACACAGTATGGGGAACAAACAGGAGGAACTAGAGATCTGTGTGCAGCCTCTGGACTTCAATCTCATTGCAATTACAGAAATGGTGGGATAGCTCCCGTGACTGGAATGCTGGCATGAAGGGCCACACGCTGTTTAGGAGAGACAGACCAGAAAGGTGCAGTGGAGGAGTTGCCCTCTTTGTGAGGCAATACTCAGAGTGTACCGAGCTCTGCCTTGGGGAGGATAACAGGGCAGACTAGTAAGGGTGGGACCACCACATCATTGTGGGTGTTTGCTAGAGACCAYCTGATCAGGAGGAGGAAGTGGATGAGGCCTCCTGCAGGCAGCTGGAAGCAGCCCCACAGTGCCAGGCCCTGGTTCTTGGTGGGGCTTTAACCACCCTGGCATCTTCTGGAGAAGCAAAGCAGCGAAAAACAAATGGTGCTGGAGGTTCCTGGAAAGCACTGATGAGATTTTCTGTCACAAGTAGCGGAGGATCCCACAAGGAATGCTGCRCTGCCCAAGCTTATACTAACAAACAGGGAAATCCTTGTTGGACATGTGCAGGTTGGGGCAGCCKTGGCTGCAGTGACTGAGATTGTAGTGTGTGCTCAGTACTGAAGAAGAAGTAGGACAGAGCACGATTACACCCAGGGACTATTGGAGAGCTAACTTTAGCCTCTTTAGGGATCTCCTCGGGAGAATCTCATGGAAGYAAGCCCTGCAAGGAAGWGGGGTCCAAGAGAGTTGCTCAACATTCAAGGCTCACTTCCTACAAGCTCAAAGACAGTGCATCCCAATGAGAAAATAGGAAACGGGACAACAAACCTCTGTGGATGAATAAAGAACTCTTGTCATTACACAAATTTAGGCCAGAAATATACAGGAGATGGAAGCAGGTCAGGCCACTTGGAGTGAATGTAGAGAGGCTGTCAGAGTAAACAGAAAGAAGACTAGAAAGGCCAAGGCCCATCCAGAATTAAATCTGGCCAAGAATGTTAAGGATAACGAAGAGGGCTTTTTCAAACACATCACAACAAAAGGAAAATTAAGGATAATATGGGTTCGTTAGCAAATGGAGGGGGGCACTCTGGTGACAGAGGATGCAGAGAAGGCASTTACTGAATGCCTTCTATGCATCTGTCTTCAYTGACAAGACCAGGCCTSAGTGATTTCTGACCCAGGAGACCAGGGTAAAAGAATGCTGAAAGGAAGACCTTCCCTTGCTCAAGTAGGATTGGGTCAGAGAACATCTAAACAATAAATAAATAAACTTGACATCCACAAGTCCAGGAGCCCTGACAGGATGCATCCATGAGGTCTGAGAGAGCAGGGGGACAACAATCATCTTTGAAAGACTGTGGTGTTCATGAGACATGCCCAAGGATTGGAAGAAAGCAAATGTCAACCCAGTGTTCAAAAAAGGCAAGAAGGAGGACCAAGGAGCTACCAATCAGTCAGCCTCCCCTCAATCCCTGGAAAAGTGATGGAGCACCTCACTCCAGAGGCCATCTCTATCTACAAGGAAGATAAGAAGATGATCAGGAGTGGTCAACATAGATTCACTAAAAGTAAATCATGTTTGCCCAACCTGATTGACTTCTGTGATGAAACAACTGCCTGGATGAATGAGGGGAGAGCAGTGGATATTGTCTACCTCAACTTTAGCAAGGCTTTTGTCACTGTCTCTCACAGCATCATCATAGAAAAAGTCAGGAAGTGTGGACTGGATGAGTGGACAGAGAGCTGGATTGAGAACTGGCTGAATGGCGGATCTCAGAGGGTCATAATCAGTGGCACAGGGTATAACTGGGGGCCTGTCACTAGTGATAGCCCCTGGGCGCAGTATCCTTTAGTTTATTCATCAATGGCCTGGATGAAGGGGCAGAGGCCTCCTCAGCATGTTCCCTCTCCACACCAGGCTGGGAGCAGTGGCCGATAGCCCAGAGGGCTCTGCAGCCCTTCAGAGGAACCTTGGCCAGCTGGAGAGATGGGCAGAGAGGAACTGCCTGAAATTCAACAAAGGCAGGTGCAGGGTCCGGCACCAGGGGAGGAATAACACCCTGCACCAGCACAGGCTGGGGGCCAACATGCTGGAAAGCAACTCCGCAGAGAAGGACCTAGCAGTCCTGAAGGACAACAAGCTCTCCACAAGCCAGCAGTGTGCTCAGGGGTCCAGGAAGCCCAATGGGATCCTGGGCTGCAGTAGGAAAAGCATTATCATGGGATTGAGCAAGGTGATCCTGACCCTCTGCCCAGCCTGGTCAGACACATCTGGAGTGCTGTGTCCAGTTCTGGGCTCCTCAGTACAAAAGATGCATGGGGCTCCTGAAGTGGGTCCAGAGGAGAGCTATAAAGATGATGAAGGGGCTGGAGCATCTCTCTTATGAGGAAAGGCCAAGGGAGCTGGGCCTGTAGAGCCTTGTGTGTTGCTTTTGCTTGGCCAAGTTTTTGGAAGTGGGGGGGCCAAAAAGATGGTGCCTGTGAGAAACTTCTGGAGGCTTCCACCATGTCCAGCAGAGCTAATTGCTGTTGGCTCTGAGGATGATGGACATGCCACTGACCAAACCTGGGCCAATT
>NW_026623450.1:1253412-1266994 GCF_030028575.1 Malurus melanocephalus
CCACACCCTGAACTGACCAACCCCCACACCCTGAACTGACCAACCCCCACACCCTGAACTGACCAACCCCACACCCTGAACTGACCAACCCCACACCCTGAACTGACCAACCCCACACCCTGTTCCCCGCCTCCCCCCGCTGCTTTGTACTGTGGGTGGGAAGGGGGGAGGGAGTGGGGAGAAGATCGGTGTCTTTGAGGGTTTTATTTCTCAATCTCCTCCTCTGACTTTGTTAGTAATAAATCCACTTCATAATTTAAGTAGTGCCTGTTTTGTTCATCAAGTGTCTCCTCCCTGCTCCTTATTTCAACTCATGAACCTTTTTGTTAGTTTTTTTTTCCCCTTCGCTCTTCTTTACCCAACGTGGTGGTGGGGGAGAGCGAATGAGCAGGTGTTGTGGGTGCATGGCTTTTGGCCAGCATTTTAAACCACGACACCTTAAGAAGAGACAACTGAGAAGGGACCTCATCAACATCTGCAAGTATCTGAAGGRTGACAGAGGATCCAGGCCTTTCTTGGTGGTGCCCAGCAACAGGACAAGAGGCAATGGGCTGAAACTGATGCATGGCAAGTTCCATATGAGGAAATGAGGAAAAAATTCTTCACTTTGCAGATGACCAAGCATTGGAACAGGTTGCTCAGAAAGGGATTGGATTCTCTCTCACTGGGGATATTCAAGAAGCATCTAGCCACAATCCTATACAACTTGGTCTAAGATAACCAGGCTTGAGCAAGCAGTTTGGACCAGAAAATCCATTGTGGCCCCTTCTAACCTGACTGAATCTGTGGTAATCTCATGCTTTCTCTGTAGAGGAGAAAACACCACAATAAAGCCACGAACAAACAGAATATGATACTAACTTTTGAATGTGAGATTTTTGTCCTGTGCTAGTGGAAGTGCACAAATGCTTAAGAAATGCTTCATTAATCTTAAGCCTGAATTGGAAAGTCTTCTCTGGAAAAATCATTAGAGCTGAAGATGCCAAATTCAGGCAAGCACCCAGTCTTATTTTAGGCTGCTTCACAAGCAATCTTACCTTCTTCAGTGGTTTGAGGAAAACAACACCACAGCCTTCTCCCCTTCCATAGCCATCTGCTTTTTTGGAGAAGGGTTTGCTYATTCCYTCYGGAGAGATCATTTTTGCTTTASTGAGAGATACAAAGKTGCGGGGATCGATGATGCAGTTCACCCCACCACAGATTGCTGCCTCACAGTCTCCTGGAGTCAAACAGAAACATACCCATGTTGAGAGGGCCCTGGTGATAGACAGAAACAGTAGCAATCCTGATTTCATTGTCCAGCATCTCTTCAGTCCCATTACCTGATCTAATGGCTYGCAWGGCGTAGTGCAGAGCAAACAGAAAAGATGAACAYGCAGTGTCAATAGTCAGGGATGGTCCAGTCAGATTAAATGTGAATGAGACCCTGTTAGCAGCAATGCTCATTGCTGTTCCAGTACCATCATAATGATTTATTTCACTCRCTGCTCTGCTGGTTATGATTTCATAGTCTCGATTCATGAGACCTGTAAAACATCAGATAYGTGTCAAGTTAACCCAAGGGATTTATAACTGTAAAGCTGATGGTATGTTTTTGTTTTCAGTGTCAAGAATAAATCAGTGCTCAGTGCATCAGTGCTCCTACAGTGAAGCTTTGCTTCAACACAAGTCAAAAGCAAAACTCACAGCAGTTGCCCCAGGACCCAATTTACACAAACACACCTAACACTTGAAATTCCTACCTGCCCAGGATATGACAAGCCTTTCCTGATGGCTTAGCTCATTGTAGGGTGCAGCTAAGCTCTATGTAGCCTGCTGAGAYTCCTGTGTCTCAGTTTGAGACTGGTTGGTTTAGTTTAGCTATGAGAATATATATCAACAAGTTGCACATAGGGTAGCTGAGATATAAATGTACAAGACATTGTACTGTATCTTCAGTTCCTCAGATGTACCAAATTAAAGGTCACAGCACAAACTACGTCCAATACTTTCTATTTATCATTGTTTTTCACACTTGGAACCAGTAAGACATAGAAAAGAAGAAGGGACCCTGTGAGAGCAGTTGTGTCCTCTTTCTGGGAACATTATGCTTGAAATACCTTAATCGCCAAGTCCATGGGCACATGTGGAAAATGCAGTACCCCTATTCAGAGGGCAAGGAACCATGCCTTCAGTGGAAGAAGAGCATCTCTCAGACTAAAAGGTAATCTAAAGCATTTTTCCCTCTAGGTACATCAGCCTAACTACCCCAGAAAATTCTTTAAAGAGACACTGATTAACTCTTCTTTAAAGAGACACCAGCAACAATATACTGTTATTCTAGTATTGTCTTTTAAAAGGCTTTCACTAGCATCTGGTATCATCTCCTCCCCAACTTTTCTGGTACTGACAAAAGTGGTTGGACAAGTGCACCTTGGAACCATTGTAATGCCTACAGGAGGATTGCTGCTGGTTCAAAAGGATATTTACCCCCACAACACCTTGGTGAAAGTAATACTGGAAAAGAGCACAATGTGGAAAATTGTAGGCCTGTGTAGGAGCCCAGAAGACAAGGGGCTAATGTTTGCATGTCAAACACTGATAACCAGATAGCCAGGGAGCCAACCAAGGATTGTTAGTGATAACCAAGAATTGTTGAGAGAACAAGGATAGAAGAGGACCATGAGGAGGAAGGGTAGGACTTTTCTGGGATAAACATCCTTGTTCTGGTCCACAGAGACATAATCACAGCATCACAAAATCAATTAGGTTGGAAAAAAACACTGAGATCATTGAGTCCATCCTATGACCAAATACCACCTTGTCAACGAGACCATGGCACTAAAACCCACATCCAATCTTTCCTTAAGCACCTCCAAGGACAGTGACTCCACCACCCRTCTGGGCAACTGATTCCCATAGCCAGTCACCCTTTCCATGAAGAATTTCTCCTTAATATCCAACCTGAATCTCCCCAGGCACAGTCTGAGGCCATATCTTCTTGTCCTGTCTGTAGTTGCCTGGGAGAAGATGTTGATCCCCACATCTCTTCAACCTACTTTCAGGCAGTTGTAGAGAATGATAAAATCAAGCCTCAGCCTCCTCTCCTCAGGATAAACATCCCCAGCTCCCTCAGCTGCACCTTGTAGTACTTATTTTACAAACCTTTTCCCAATCTGCTACCCTTCTCTGGCCTTACTCCAGCATCTCAATGCCCTTCCTGAATTGATGGGCCCAGAAACTGACACAGGGCTCAAGTTGTGGCCTCACCAGTGCCAAGTGGTGAGGGGAAGAATCACTGCCCTGATCCTGTGGTCACCCTATTGCTGATCCAGGGCAGGATGTCACTGGCTTTCTTGGCCACCTGGGCACACCCTGACTCATGTTCAGCTGCTATCCAACAGCACCCCCAGGTCCTTTTCCACTGGGCCATTTTCCAACCACTCCATCAACAAACAAACAACAACAGCAGCACAGACACAGGAATGAAGCATTTACCCAAGTCACTCTGCGGAGGGGGAGCAGCAAGATCGCACAAAACCCAAGACCTGCAAAGCTTCTGACACATTTTTAGAAAGATCTGAAAGAAGGGACTGGACATGTAACTAATTTGCATAGAAAGAGAAACCTATCTTCAGGGCAGGGAAACCTATCTGCAAAAAGGTACCCCCATAGGCCAAGGGGTGTGTGAAAATGAGAGGGAAGAACTTAGATAAGTCCCTACGTCAGCCCAGGCCTCTGGCAGTAAGTAAAGCCAGTCTAGCTTTATTAGGGCAGTGAGCACCTAAAAATCCACTGTCGTTTGCAAGTTGTCCAATAATGGCCAATTAGGTCTGTTATAAAATGAATTATCTATTTAATAGACACAAAATTAACAGACATAAGACTTTTAATCAGACTATTTACTACAAGAAATAAAACAAAATTAACCACTAGTAGATAAAATACAGTGCACAATAAAGACACCAATATTGCAGCTAGGAAGAAACAGTACAGGTTAGGATTCAATGCACTCACCACCAGATTGATGATGGGGTACACACAGAACCTTTTCCCTCAATTGCCAGGAAAGTAACCACATAAATTGAGTCTGAGCTTGCACAAGAAGATCCCCTACATGTTTTCAGGTGTAGGAGGCTTCTACCTCTGTGAGAATTTGTGTAGCTTTACAGTTTGTAAATTAGAGGGTCTCTATCTAAATTTCTGTCCCTGTCAGGAATTTCCAGACATCTCCTTACATCTTGCTCTGAAGCCGAGATATTTATTGTCAGCTGGGTGATCTCACCTCCCTGATGACAGAGATAACTTGCTGCCAGAAAGTTGTCCAGCCTGGTTTATCTCACCAATTCATGTGAAGGGGGAAGAATGTCCGGAGCTATGCACCAGATGACGGACAGAGCAGAGAAGCTCTTCTGTGGTAGTGGAAGGGTGCCCCCAGGACACAGAACGTTATCAGCCACATTCACGTTGGAACCAGGACTGGTGATCTCTTTTTCTCTCTTTTTCTCATTCTCTCTTCCTGTCTTTAATTCATCTCTTCCTTTCCCTCTTTCTTTCCAGCCTACCCATTTATCCAATCCCACTGCCATGTGCTGATATAGCAAGTAAAGGACCAGCATTCCAATTTCCATGCCAAGTGAGTAATTTACTACTAAAACTTTTCCTGCAGACCTGATCATTTAGTAATCTTGCATGTTCCCTTCCATCTTACGGGTGGAACATCACAGTCTGGCTTGGCAGTGTCTTTCCCAAGAATGGTTGGGTTGGGGAGGCAGTTTTAACTGTTTCCTGCTTAACTTCAGTACCTAAGCACAGGAAGAAGAGTATCAAAATGAGAACAGGAGTTGTACCATGAACTTCCAGAGTAGCCTGGTAATTCTTACCAAAAGTAACCAGTAGTGCCACAGCACAGTGCCATTACATCTCCAGTCTAGATCCAGCCTTGATCCAATGCTAGCTACTCATGGAAAGGTTATGAAGAAGTGCTACAGTCTTTGTGAAGTTCAAACACACTTTCTTTGCCATTAATTTTTCACCTTACCAATAAAAACACCTGTTTTTGTGCCACTGACACATTCTACAGGAACTCCTGCATCCTCCAGGGCTTTGTATGTGCACTCTATCAGTAACTTCTGCTGTGGATCCATACGCTCAGCTTCCATATTATTAATCCCAAATAGGTGGTTGTCAAATGAATTAAATCTGAAAGGCACAGACCAGAATATGATATGGCACATATTTATATATGATACATTTACTTCAGGACTCACAGTAAACATTTTTTGCAACTTCATGGAAAGCAGAGTAGTAACTGGTGTTTAGGCCACAGTTCCCATTTATGTAATTCAGAAGAAAATGCTTATAAGCCAAGAGGTTTCACATCCCACCACAAAACATGTAATTTTATCAATGATTCTGCATTTCAGAAGCCAGAACCCACTCCTGCCCATTTTTATTCTCATGGTTATTGCACTAGTACCAACTGGACTTCTCAGATCATGAAATGTGCAGAATGAGACACCCCCGGTTGTTATGTGGTCGTAGCCAACAAGTTATAAACAAATATTGTTTTCTATATTATTTTAAGACAACACAGACCAATGCATACCAATTTAAAACCAAGAAGTAGAGTATCAGCTCACGTATTTTCAAAAACACCCATGCTTCTCAAAATATTATTCAAAATACTTGGTGTGTATGTATTGTGTGTGTTTGTCTGTAAAAGCATCTTCAAATTAAGCCCCCAAAAATAGACCAAATCCAAATTTAATCTTGTATCATCTCCAGATCAGATTTGTATGGCCTTGTGTCATGTCTTGATTTCCATGCAGGATTCAGTATCTAACATGGGACTGAGCCCTAAATTAATTCTGGGTCCTATTACAAAAATCAGTGGTGCAAAGCAAAGAGACTCACTCATCAAGAAGAGCAGCTCGTGTTGTACATATTTTTCCTGGCTTGTTTCCATCTGGATCATACCACTCCTTGGCATTAAATCTCTCAGGGGGGATTTCTACGGTGCAGTTTTTGCCCTCCTCCAGGATTTTCCAGAAATTGTCAATTCCTTCTCCTGTTGGACAAAGTTTTAAAAGAAATTAAATGATGCACTCGTCCTCTCTTTGAAGACTCAGAAAAGCACAATTAGCTACCAGGACCTCCCACCTGTCAGAGGCTGCTCAAGTACACTTGCCACAGAAAGAAGTGACCATTCCTTGGTGAGAGGGAAATGAAAAAGGAGGACTGATCTCTTCACTGCTTGCCTAAAAGCAAATCCTTAACCACCRCTCTCCCTACCATCTCACTGCATCTTCTCTACCTACTGTAATAAAGCRGGAAGCTTTCTTTTAGGAAAATCCAACCTGTTTATATTACAGGCAAAGCTGATGATAATGTCAGGTCCTTGATCTGTCCTGTTCCTATGGATGCAGAGACCTGTAACAATGCACAGTCACCCGGCCAGTGAACACGGAGAAAGTTCAAATCCCACACCTATCCAGCTCATTGGTATGAGTTTTGTCTGCAGATCAATGCCCTGCTCACAGCCAGCACTGCAGGTTCTTGTTTGTCTGTCAGCAGGCAAACTCAAACMAATTCATTTTCACCACWGCACAACCTTTCAAAGAGATCCCACAAGCAGCAAAGCAACAAATTCTACTACGGGATAAACATGTTGTTTTCCTCCATTTCAACRTTGAGAAAAGACACTGCTTTTCAATGTTCACTCACAGCCTGCTTTGATTTTACCCCAAATTTACCTCCAGGAAAGTTGCATCCTATTCCAACAATAGCAACTTCGTCTGCAGTCTCGATCTCCATCTCTTKGGCTGCACAACACAGAAGCAGTGTCAGTCCAGTCAAACAATTMTGCATTTATCATTAAATAAATACAAGGTTAAAAGGGGAAATTCTCACAAATACACAAACTTGTTTAAAACTTGATTCATCTTGAGTCATCTACTTTTGGTTGTGATGACAAATGACACTGCCCGCACTTGACCAGAACTGTTCATTATTTTTTCTCGTCTTTAATTTTAGAGGAAGATCCCCATTAAATTCCCCAAACTCTCTCATGCACAGACATTTCCTTTTTACTGTTTGTCCTCTGCTAACAAAATGGGAAATTTTTCAAAAAATTAGATGGCAAARAAAAGAATTCCCTTTGGGATCAAATTAAATATCCCAATATAGAATTGACAGATGATTTTTTTTTCCTTGATTCTGGAAAAAAACTTGTCAGATGAAAATCAGTTCAATAGAACTAATTAGAAACTAAATAGGATGCCCTCCTCTAAGCCTTGCAGTCCTCCTGGACTTCATTCAACTCACAAAAAGAAGATTCTTCTAGAAAGGTTTGGGGGGGATTCTTAACAGTGGGGAGAGATTCTCATCTCAAGGATACCACAGCAGGTCCCAAAGAGCCTTTCTCAGTCTCTGACTGACAGCAGTGAAACAGAGATGAGGCTGTTACACAGACTCACACATTATTCAGAGTTATCATTTATTGGAGGTTTGCTTTGAAAGGTGAAATTAGGAATAAATGCTCAGAGTCACTCTCTGAAAAATTTAATTGCATTAGCTAAGACAGAAGAAGTTAAAAGGCCACCTAGCAAAAATAAAGAGACCAGAATCTGGCTTTCTAAGAGTAAATTCTGTTTTACCAATAATATAAATACAAAATTGTTATAAGAAACATTTCCTTTAAATTCTTTCAAAATTCAAAGGATTATTTCTATGCTTTTATGATTTCTTAAGTTAATGCAATTGCTAAATTAAAGCTGCAAAGTCCAACAAAGTTGCTTTTATCACAAAGGTACTTTAAAACATTTTTTCTAAATTAGCACTTAAATATCAAATAATAAAATATTAAGTACTTGCCAATCACAACATAAAATATATCTTTTGCATCCCTAGAACTATCTAGTGAGCTATGTAACTCTTACCTTATATCATCCAATGGGGTGGAGTAATAGGCTGAGTTTGTGGAAGTTATTTATGTAGGATTCTGTGTGGTTTTTTTTTAGTGAAGTACACATGCTAAATCATTGGGAAAATGCAAATATAATGAATCAGTGACCTGACTAAGTTCAAAACTATTTCCTTGAAGTCAKAAACTTCTTGAAGTCAACAAGGATAACAGTATGAGCTCTATCTTATCTAACACCTTACAGTTACCAAGTCAATAAATAGAAGTTATGTTGTAACAAACCATAGATTCATAGAATGTTTTGCATTGGAAGGAACCTTATTGAACCTAATCTTTGAGCCCCCTGCCAAGGTGCATGTTACACTAGACCAGGTTAAACCCCATACAGCCTGACCTTGATCGCTTCCAGGGAATCCACAACTTCTCTGAGCAACCTGTAAAGAATTCCTTCCTAATATCTTATCTGTAAAGAATTCCTTCCTAATATCTTATCTGTAAAGAATTCCTTCCTAATATATCTGTAAAGAACTCTTTCCTAATTCCTAAGCTACACCTATTCTCTTTCAGTTTAAAGCCATTTCATCTTGTCCTATCTCACCACATCAGATTCTAAAAACTCCCTCTCCACCTTTCTATAGGGCCCCATAGCYACTTGCAATCTGCTATATGATCTTCCTAGAGCCTTCTTTCTCCAGGATGAATAAGCCCAGATCTCTCAGCCTATCTTCATAGGAGAAGTGTTCCAGTCCTCGGATCATCATGAAATAGCCCAGTAAATTTTTATGATCTTMGGAATATGATTTAAAAGACAGTGTCTTTAAAGTAACAACTCAATTTGGTTTGCTCTTAATATCAGTAAATCTGAACTTGTGTTTAAAGGTCCATCTATTTGTTGGAGGCATTATGAAAACAAAGAAAAAACACTCTACAAACTTAAAACCTGAGCTGCTTTCTTATACTGAGCATGATCATTTAAATATGCAAGTACAAAAAGCTTTGGCAAAAGACAAAAAGTCACAAAATATTTCTGAGTCCACTGGAACATTAAAAGCCRCATTGAGCTTTCTTTCTAAAAACTGCCACCTTCTGAAAGCCAAACAACAGCAGAATATCCAAAAGTATCCTCTGAAGAGATCAAATTCGAGAGTCACTGCTAGATGCATTTTTCATTCTCCTCCATCTGATTTCACCCCAACCACCCAAACTCATCCTTCTCCTCTTCTACCTTTGTAATGGAAACACAGTGTTGTATTCATAGATGGTTAATAATTTCCATGTAGAGTGGCTTAGCAACAAAATCTGCCATCTCCCTCAGCACCCCTGGTTTCATCCCATCAGGGCCCATAGATCTATGGGTGTTAAGTCCACTTAGCCATTCTCTAACCCAACCCTCTAGGACCAAGGGGAAGTCTTGCTTTTTTCAGCCTTCACTCACCTCAAAGTTCTGGGACTCCTGCGGGTCATTCTCAGCAGTAAAGACTGAGGCAAAGAAGGCATTCAGTAATTCTGCCTTCTCTGTGTCTTCCATTACCAGAGTACTCTTCCGATTCAGCAGCAACCCAACAGTTTCGCTAATCTCCCTTTTGATGCTGACGTACTTGTAAAAGCCATTCTTTTCTAAAGCCCTAACCCATGGGATTCCTCTAAGTARGTCTTCGAGAAGGCCAAAGTTAGTTCTCCAAAAGTTTAGAGATCTAGTCCTCCTTATTGCTTTGCTTCTTCCATGCAGTATCCTGAGTTCTACCATCTCATAGTTACTACAGCCAAGGTTGCCCCCAAATTTCATGTCTTCAAMCAGTCCCACATGGTTTGTTAGAACAAGGTCCAGCAACCTTTCTCTGGTCAATTTAGGTCAGCTGTCCCAGTCCCCTCCCTGCCTCTTGCCCACTCCCAAACCAACCTGAAGAGGAGAGTGAGAAACACAAAGACTTGACTCTTTGCAAGCATTGCTCAGCAATAACCAACCCCAGATGGTCACAAGTCTAACACAGCCTAACAGTGACATGCACCAGCACAGAACAGAGATCTGCCATAGAGAGTAAGGACTTCTGGACAGAAGCAGGATGGGTAAGTAAAAAGCTGTGCAKCTTTGAGATAAATAGCAAAGGGCAAGATCTCAGTGCTTCCCTGTTCATAAGTGTACCTCAGCAGTCATCCTGAAAGGGGTGGGCAAGGGGTCTCAGGCAAGAGATGCAGCAGTTCTGCCTKTCTGAATTTTGGCACTGCTTATAAATGTGAATCTTTTTGTTAGGCTCAGACCTCACCTGACAACAATATTTTTCTATATAGTACACTGCATAAAGAAAAGAGCCTATGGCTTCCTACAGTCTCTGAAGCTCACCAGCTATTTTCCCTCCCAGTCTGAGCAGCRGCTGCTTCTGGAGCAAGGCACTTACGGGACAGAGACTGCACTGAGGACAAGGACTATTTCTGCTGCATTGGAAAACCACTAAGATATCACATTATGATGCCTTGATGATCTGGGTCTGCCCTAGGTAAAAAAGTTTCTCTTTGAAGGTAAAATACAAACATTCACAGCATTTAGTGCCAATACAGTTAATTTCAAGTGAAAAGCATATGAATTTGTAACTGCCTATGACCCTCATTACAGGTTTCACAAGAAAGTCACATAAATAAAACAGCTTCCTGGAAACATCTTTGATTTATGTTTCCTTGTTATGTTGAAATATTGAGAAAGTTCAAATAATTAATGATTTCTGAGAAAAGCTGTAGAAGTGGTTGAGTCAAGTGAATGGCATTTTGTTACACCCTATTTCACAGAAAATTAACCTACAAGGAATCATAATCTGATATTTGTCACCTGAATATTTTTCTGCATGATCTAAAAAAGCAGCAACAGAAAAACAAAGGAGAACCAAAACCACCCCTTAGAACCTTCAAAATGACAGAGAAGGTTCCATTCACAGATCAATATCATATAGCTCCAAATGAAAGCATGAAGAAGGCAAGACAGACTTGACCCACTAAGTCCCTAAGGGAGAATTATCTCACTTACCCTTGGCAGGGCACTCYTCACCCGGGTTATGTTTTCTTGCATGACAAGAACTGTGAGGGCAATCACAATACTGAGAAAGACAGGTAATTGCAAATGTTCAAGGAGGCTTTGGGATAGAAACAGCCATATACTGCTGTACAGGCATTCTCCACAGAGTTGGTCTGCCTGCCTGTTGAGGCTCCACRTCAATTAACAGTCCTCCCTACTCGGGTAGAATGAGTTTTTTGCTCTTCAGTTTATTGTGGTTTTTTTAAACTCAGCCCATTCACATCAATGCATCAGACATCACAGGGATTCGGAATAGATCCTGGCAATTTGCCTGTCCCTGAAGTCTTGCTTCTATAATCTTGTCACCTTAGAATAAGGCAGAAGAATTTGGACAGATAAATTTTTGCTTTACTGGCAGAATACATTCAGAAGACATTCTTCTTCTTAAGAGATTTATGGAAGTGGCAGAGAGGCACGTGAACTGTGGGGAGGGAGTCTGCTGCAGATTTAAATAAATGTGCACACATAAATTGAAACATCTTTACCTTGAACTGCTCACCCACTCTAGATGGTGACTGCATAAGGATCTACTTACATGGGAGACGRGTGTCTAAGYGCCTTTAACAGTTAATGGAGGTCTGGTCAACAAAAGCAATGGAACACTGTGGTGGGGCATGTCCCTCCCTTTTTCAGGCTGCACTTCGATCTGAGAAATGCTCATTAGGCCTCTGCCTTGATGAACAGCACCTACGCTCAGCTCTTCTTGAGCTTATCAGAAACACTGTCTGCTCCCAGGAAATGCTACGATCTAATTAGTTCCAGGGTTTTTCATGAAAAAAGCCTTGGAACTATTTTCCTTGCCTGAACGATGTAATATCCCTGTTCTCATACTTGGAAAGAAAGTGTGCCAATCTGAAGTGTGGCAAGGATGAAACACTATTTTGACTAACGCCCACTTTCRCATGACCCTATAAACAGTGCTCCAAAATGAGTCCTGTGAGCTATTCTGGGCTACAGCAGCCTGAGATCAGTGGCATCCTTCTGAATGGGGCCTCTCAGAGCCAGACAATGCTCATGTTCAAGAAGCTGAAATTCTCTACAGGTTTCTGATACACTGTATGTAACACAAGTCACCGAGGTAGTGACATCTCTGCAAATATTCTGACTCAATAACAAAATTAAGTTAAAACCCCATGTTGATAAAAATATACAGGCAAAAATAGAGCCAAAGAAGGAGACTTCCTTGTTTGCACCAGCAACAGAAGAAGATATTACCCCGACATGCACACCCATAATAAATAAATAGTTGCCATGAGAGACTGGATTAACCTGACAAGAGACAACTTCTCCAATATCCTGTTGGTACAGAAACGCTGTGGAGCAGAAGGGCAATGATTACATCAGTTGTGTATTAGGCAGAAAATTTCACTGACAGGGAGGTATAAAATTTCCTTCAAGTGAAAGACGTGGGGAGGAACTTGAATGGTTATAAATAATGTGAGAATAAGTGCTCACATTAGCTCTTGAAATACCTTTGTTGTGTGTCTAAGCTCTAATAAACCACAGTTCAGTTCATGTTCAAATCAGTATTCTTTGGTACATAAATATTCAAAACAATAAGGTAGTATGTAAAATAAAAGCTACCAAAAAATTTCAAGCAGATAATGGCTGATCAAAGCAGGGGTAAAAAAGAGGCATTGTAGTTTCACTCTGTGGTTTTGGTTTTTTTTTACATAAATAATGTGCACTTACAGTTCCTGAAGATCTTCAAGACCTGCCCGACTATTKTATGAGGACACTTATAAACATGTATGCAATAAAAAAGGAGATTACAAAGATAACATATTCCCTAGAAATAACAACTGATCAAAGAGGCAAACCTTTTGAAATTCTCATGGAAGTAAGTTGGGAAATCATTCATGTACATTAAGGAAACTGAAATGCTATTATAAGGATGTACAAAAGTTGATTAGGTTCTTCAGTAGCACCACGTTATATCATATAACAGCTTTCCAGGATTGTATGCAATCTTCTTGGGAAATCTYATGATTCTGAAATCACTGTCGAGACAGGATTTTTTCTTTAAGTCAGCTTGGAAAGAAATATTCCCAGAACTAAAGGAACAAAATCTGACAGCTCTCCTTGCCTCTCTGGTATCCTATACTGATAAGCTGAAATTCTCTTCATCAGTATGATGTTCAATTGAAACAGACTGCTTCTATCCACAGTAATACCCAGACAGTTAAAATACTTAGGCACCTTCATTCTTCCCAAAAACAAAAATGAAAAGTCAAATGAACCCAGACACCAGTCTCATGCAGCAGAGGAGCCACTCATCCTGCCAGCACCCAGCACRTGGTAATTTCACAGTGTCACTGTACACTCCCAAACCAAAGGAAAAGAAGGTCCTAAACACAAATAAACACCTTTTAGTCCTGGGTCCTGGTGTCAGAATAATTTCAGGGGTTTCTTTTGAATCTTATGTTCTAGACAGACGAGCCACTCTAGAGGAATCCCAGAATTCACCTCCCATCCTGCTGCCCCCATCACGCACACACCCTCATTGCTCCTTTGTGGGTATTTTTCTGAAGGCCAAGGGAAATGTGATCCTTGTTTGCACACCAGCTGGTGAAGGCACAGAGGGCACACATCTCTCACTGGCAGCCCCCAGCTTG
>NW_026623450.1:1267289-1275052 GCF_030028575.1 Malurus melanocephalus
AGGATAGGATAGGATAGGATAGGATAGGATAGGATAGGATACAACATCTCTGTCAGGTGCTATGATTGGCACTGTAAAGATAAACTTAGTGAAATTTCCTTTTCATAAATGGCACAGCCATGCCTCATGCTGTATTATGGTGGAAGAAATGGGACAAAAGTCTTCCTGATGGCTGCGATTTTTTTTATTCCAGTATCCAGTGTATCTCACACAATTACCAAAGCACTTTCCAATGGCAGTCTGCATGCATTAGGAAATGTCCCTCTGTTCTGAATTTCAGAACTCTGAATTTCAAAAACGAGGCAGAAATAAGGCACCTGACAATTTGATAATACAAGTGTCCTTGTCYTGGGAAAAGACAAGGGCCACCTGTCACAAATTGTATCGAAAAGACTTCCAGCAAGATACTGTCAYAGGCAGAAACTACTCCTTCAGGGAATTTCCATTATTTTAATTTATTTACCAATTAACAATCTATTACATACAGATTCTGGTATCAAGGGAGACTGAAAAAAACAAACAACCCTGAGGAAAAACCTTGTTTCCCTTTAGATACTTCTTCCTTCCTCCACCTTTTTAGCTCCTCACCCCAGGCAATGGTCAGCCCCTTTRCTGAGGTAGTGGCCTGTGCAGGAGACTGGGGCCAATGCGTACCAGGACACAGCTCCTCGGGGCTGCATGTGTAAGCTCCTGCTCCCTTGGCTCCAGCCCCTGCCCAGGAATATTCTTCTTTATTCCCTCCTTCTGCTCCAGTGAGGACCTCTCCCCTTCTTCTCCACCCACTCTGGCCTCGTTTCTCCTTTTGTTGGTGTTCACTACCCTCACTGGTTTATGTGGTCTTGAAGAGAACAGTGTATACCTGTGTTAGATACATTCTGACACCACCTACAGATRAGGCCACTGGGGATATTAGAAATTAAGACTGTATTGATGAGTCCCCCACAGACCTTGTAAAGATGCAAGTACAATCTGCTTAAATGTGAGGCACCAGATATCCCTCTCAGCTGTCTTCTAGGCAAGTCAAATATACATATCAGCTTTCCTTTTCACCATTTCTTTAGCATTGGGAAACACAAGGAAATGTTATTGTGTGAGTATTTACCTAGGGGGTAATATGTCTAAACAGCAATTCAGTGGGATTTGACTTTGAAACTTTCAACAAATGCAACAAAACAATCAAGAGAGCTTGTGCCTTCATCCGAAAAATACCAGAAAGCTGGCTGAAATACCAGAAAGCTAGCTGGCTGAAAGTCTTATAGACCAGCTCCTGGTTCTGTCTCAAAAACCATTTCTGATTTTATCCTATTAGGAATTAATACGAACCACATAGCAGGCCACATAGCAGGGAACAAGGACAAGAATCCAGCTTCTGGGAGAATACTGGAATATACTTCCTTTYTCAAGTTAGTTCTGAAATAAGAGTTGGTGGAGTCATCTTCCCATGCCATAGGTGAAATCACCAAGTCTTAGAGCTAACCAAAGAACACCAACTGAGCCCAGTGTACTGGGTACCATRACTGGATAGCTCCTGTCATTAGGACAGTTCCTGCCTCTTGACCACGACCAGAGTTTGTCTCAAGCTCCTGAGAAACCAGAAAGAAACTGGCTAGGGCAAATGGTTAAATTTTATTTTCTGCCTTGTTGAGCTTAATATAGTCAGTAACTCTACATGGCCGTTTTTTAAAGTGAATGCATTTAGCTGGACACCATCTCTTCATGTCTGCTGCAATGTCAGTGAATCCTCCACCACGTTGTCCAATGCCAGGTTTTCCTAGAAATTGTCTTAGTGTCTGGCTATGGATAGGTGTGTCTCTCTAATTGATTCCCAGCAATGTCTATTGGTCTCCCTAGTTGTCTCYGTGTAAGAGAGGCAATCTTTTCCAGCTCGGTAACTCTTTGACACTAAAACCTAAGCGTCCAGATGTGTCAGAAACTGAAATAGTCCATGYCTCAAACATTGATATWAAGTTTTGCTCATTATAGCAAAACRGCATAAAGGAGCCATCAAAACCCATCCCTCCCTAAATAACTTTGGACTGAAAGTCAAACTGCTGACATTACATAAAGGGAAACCCATTCCTCAGTCATGGCAGGCCCAGTGTGAAGTAAACAAATTAACAAGGAAAAGAATGTGAGCCAAATCCAGCAGCTGTGCTAGGAATCATCTCTGGCTTGCTTCGAGGCAGGAGAGGCCATAGTCCATAGACCCATTTGCTGGAAGCAGGTTTGTATAGATTTGCCCCCTAACTGAGGTGGGGGGAGGAAGTTTCAGTGTGTTGTAACCTCTGCTCAGGGGCAGTGAGCTAATCCTCCCTCACACAAAGTGGCTRTGGAACCCCCAACCCCGGAAAAGTCACATCCATGGGACATTCACGTGAAGAGGAACTGTTGGGGGCGACGTAATGCATCAAAGGCCCCCCAGAGTGCCCCCCAGAGTCATTCCTGAGGCTTCGAACCACAGGACTGCAGGTGATGCARCAGACCCAGGAACTGCTGTAAGAGACAATGCCAAATCCCCCCACCCCCCAGAGGCGTGGGTGGGTTTTCCTACCAAGCCTGGGTGATATTAACCCATGTGATTCTATGTTTTTCAGGGGGAGCATCACCACCAAGAAGACCAACTAGGGAAGATCAATGGAACATCGTTGAGATCACAGATGGTGATATTTTCTTTATTCTGTCACTCCCTTCCTGTCCCCCCCCCCCCCCCCCCCCCCCCTTTTTTTTTTTTTTTTTTTTTTTTTTCCCCCCCCCCCCCTCCCCCCCCCCCCCCCACCTATTTTTTATTTGTTCTCTTCTTTTGTCTCTCCTTCTTTACCACCAAATAAAATCCATACTATTGTCACTGGCATATGGTCTCGTTAACACCTTAATTTGGGCTGAGGCATTTCTAATCGTTTTAATAACCAGATTATTACCAAGTAGCTTGCCCCTTTYTCCGTTTGACAGAGACCTCCAATGTAAACAGCTCTTACTCTAACATAGTGTCAATCCATTCAAGGAAACTGAGAACTGAATAYGGGAGAAGCTATCACTGAGGTCACGCTAATTAAAACTTAGATTTCAACAAGTTAGGAGCTGCAGGAAATAGCTTCTCAGCACCTGCCTCCTAGACAAAGTCAGAGCGGACATACCTGTCTCAGAACACCTGTGCACGGAAAAGGGAATCACCAGGATCTGATCTATCTTCGGTGCTGAGCACAGCAGAAGATACATAACCCTGCTCAGAGTCTGGCTGGCTGTTTTATGCTCACAGATGCCAAGCCTGTCTCCTCTAGATGGGAGAGAAGAAATACCTAAAACTTCTCTTTGCAAGTATTGGCAGGAGGGAGGGAGCTGCTTCTTTCAAAGGCAAGGAGAAGGAGTGCCTGGCTGTGACATTGTCTGGACACCTCTCTAGCACTGTCACATCTGAGCTTAATKTTCTTTTCAGCCAGAAGCCACTCAAATCACTGTCACTTTCCAGTGTTAAGAACATCATGCTGCAGGATAGTTTTTGGACTTGGAAAGATCCTTTTCATCATTGCTACTGCACAAAGGTTTGGCAYATCACACCGGTGATATTCTTGTGATCTACCAATTACAATCGCTAACCCTTGTTTCAAAGTCTTTTATTTCCTCCACTGTCATTTTCTTGTTTTGTAAACCTGTTTACTGAATGAGCAAACACTGCAAGATATACAGCATCGCTGTCTGTGTTTTGCTCTCAGACAGAAGAATAATCTTTAGTGGTGAAGTAACAGCTGCAGCAGATTTCGAGAAAACAAGAAACAGAAGTCTAGTTTTTCTGATTGCTAATACCAGGTGGGAGATACTTTGCAGGCGCCTCTGGTGCCATGGGCTGGCTAAGGCTATCCTGCAGGCACGGACTGACGGGAGGGCTATGCATTGCACAGCACAGGCACACTGCCATGTGATCCCCTTAACTCCTCAATATGCATTYGTCATCTGCTGGGGATCACACCTCATCTCCCACCTTTTAATTGTGCAGCCTCCTTCTTGCAGCATGGAAGCTAGTTCTGTATTTAATATTGTAACACCAGTCTTACTGAATCCATTAGACATTGTGGAAGTCCTTTCCCTAGGCTTGTTACCTGTTTATAAACCCAAGGATTACATTAAATCCTGTTTACAGGGAATTCAAGGCACTAGATCCCAAGCGGTGCCCCCAAATTCACTTAAAATCCCCACTGTGCGCCACTGCATATGAGCTTTCATGGGACAATTGTGCATGGCACAGTCTTGATGCCAGAGGCTCTTTCCTCCTGCTCTACCTGAGTCTTCCCCTTGTTACAGGCCCAGCACTCACCCGACTCGCCAGTGAGTTAGTTCAGCTCGCTATAAACGAAGAAAGTCACTTTCTTTTTCTGGGATACGGTAAAAGAGCGGCCAGGAAACGGGAGCACACGGCTACCCGAGACCGAGGAGGGTGCGGTGGGACGGGCAAGGGGAGCCTGGTCGGAGCTCCTGCCCATCCCGGGGTGCCCGTGAGTCACGGCGAAGGAGGGCCCTGGCCGCGCCCCCCCCCCCCCCCCCCCCCCCCGGAGAAAAATCCGCGTTTCTTCCGCGGCCCTGAGGGAAAAGAGTGGCTCTGAACTCCTCTCTCCTTCTCCCTCTTCCTCTCCCTCTCCTCTCCCCCGGCGCCGTCACAGACCGCACCGTCGGGCCCCGGCGTGGGACGCGCCCGCGGCGAGGAGCAGCCGCCGGCAGCCCGTGCCCGCCTCGCCCATGGAGGAGCCGCGGGACCCCGCGGAGCGCTGCTCCTGCCGCAACACCGACTGCCTGGAGCGGCCGCTGCGCCGGCTCTTCGAAAGGCTGGCGAGCGGCTTGGCCGCCTGCCCCTGGCCCTTCCTACTGGTGCCGGTGCTGCTGTCGGGGGTCCTGGGCGCCGGCTTTATTTTCCTGCCGCAGCGGCAGGCGAACGACATCGAGAGGCAGTTCACCCCGACGTGGGGGCCCGCCAAGGCCGAACGCGACTTCGTGCGGCGACACTTCCCGCACAACGACTCGGAGCGCTTCTCCGCCCCGCGGCTGCCCACCGAGGGCGCCTACGCCGCCCTCATCGCTGTGGCGACCAACGGGACCTCGGTCCTGGAGCCGGCGGCGTGGGCGGAGGTGCTGCAGCTGAACGCGACCGTGCACGACGCCGAGTACGAGCGGCTCTGCGCCCGCACCGCCGGCCGCTGCGCCAGCCCCAACCCGCTGCTGTCGCGGCATGCGACACCGCCCGAGCCGGGGAGACTCCGCTTCCCCGTCAACGACAGCGTCTTCCTGGGGACCGCGCTGGGCGGCGTGGAGACGGACGGCGGCCGGGTGCGGAGGGCGCGGGCTCTGAAGCTGATGTATTACCTGCGGGAGGACGGCCCCGGGGCGCAGGACAGCCGGCAGTGGCTGGAGAGCTTCCTGCAAAACATCACTTCCAAAGTGGCGGAGCTGCGCCTCGTCTCCATTCAGGTAACGCAGAGCTGGTGCCGAGGGTCGGCAGGAAGGGAAAGTAGAGGGTGGCGGGAGAAGGCGGGCGGATTGCGAGGGCAATGCTCCTCTGCCGCCGTGTTGTTTGTCCTTGCCTGTGCATGTGTACGAAGACTAAGAACAAAAGTGCTTCATCGTTTCTTTCCTTGTTGTTTTAACGGCAGGTGACGTACTTTACCTCGCTGTCCAGACAACAGGAGTTTGAAGGAAATACCAAGASTGTGATCCCACTCTTCTCCRTAACGTATTTCTTGACAATAACGTTTGCAGTCRTCTCTTGCCTAAGGTAAAATGTCTCTAAGCTATGGCTCAATGARCARTGATCTCTGCTCTTCTTTACCYGCCTCAGYTGGTTTCTTCTCTTGAAGGCRTTCTTGAAGCTGCAGACTTCCTGTAACATTTAATAATAGGCAAAATGTATTTCATTACRTTTTCTTGTCTATCTATGCATATGTTCCACCTGCTTCAATGGGGTTCAAAATAAATATCAGATACCTGAACAAGTGTTCAGTGCAGACATGACCAGTTTGAATGCTCACCTTCTAGAGAAATTAATGKTGTCCAGTGCTGACACCTGGCATCTCTCCTAGCATCTTTTATCAGTTATTCTCTTGAGACAGRGTATTCTTGGTGTCTGTGAAATATTTGAAAGATAATTAAGATATTTCTTGCAATGTTTTCAGACTGAGCTGTATAMGAAACAATATCTGGCTTGCAAGCTGTGGAGTGCTTTCTTCTGGCCTAGCTGTATTAAGCAGCTTTGGATTGATGCTSTTCTGTGGAGTGCCCTTTGTGGTCACTGTAGCAAATGCACCGTTCCTGATTCTGGGTAAGTAGAAAAAGTGAGTTGGATTCAGATGCCAAGACTAAAGTGAAGTTACAGMAACCTAATSRTGTCAGTCTTCTATGGTGTGAGCATCASATCATGCAACATTCTGTCTTGTATGAGAGRAGATACCCAGAGGTGCAGCCTCCTCAGGGCACCTACAGGTGGGTGAGCCCCTCAGCTCAGCTCATCTGTGTTCTGGCACAAGGGCAGATTTTCCCAGAACACAATGCCTGATCTAGATCCACTGTTCCTGTGGGAATACTGTAAGTGAGAGAGTGGTAAGGTTAGCACTTCTGGAATTGTTCTGGTGGCCGTGGAAACATAAGCAGGATGATGAATCCTCTCCAATATAACATCTGTGTACTAGCCAGTCTCATTCAGTTACACAACTGAAGTGATGCACCTTTATTCAAGCAGGTCCCCCCAAAAACCCAAGGACGTTGGTATCATTGCATCCCTGTTACTGACGGCTAAACAGCCAGTGCAGAACTTTCCAAATACTGTTAGAAAGTATTGCTGCAAACAAATATCTGCTTTTAAAATCCTTACTGGTCTCCTAWATTATTCATTCATGTGATATTTTCTTGGGCTTTGTCTCATGCTGAGGAAAGGACATGGAGCTCCCAGATTGACAGAGACTGTGCATTGTCCTATCTGTCCAATGCATATGCTCCTTARGGCAGGCACTGGTTCTTTGTTTCCTTCATTTTTTATTTACTTTTGTTTGCTCATCAATTACAATGGCGCTGAATGTCAAAAAGACCCTTTTGTATACCTGAGAAAGGGCTTAAGTCTCTTCAGATCTTCAGAAATAACATGCAGATTTTTGCCTTCCTTGCATTAAAGCAAACAAATTCTCGGTACATCAGAGGATTTGGTTTGATGGCTGCTTGGTTTCTGGAAGCAGCCTGGCTCACTGCCATCSAGTGGTACCTTCTGACAYGCTGCTTAATTYGTCTTTGCATGTTTACTGGCAGWTGTCTGTTCAGGCAGCAGGCAGTGCTTTCATCTCTTCTTCTGTGCTTGGCTAAATCTCACTCTGCTATTCAAGCAGCCCTTGCTTTCGCTTTTGTGTGATTAATTTCATTGGAGAGAGGAGCCCTYGACAAGATGGCAAAATACTGAAAGGTGTGTGAAAAAATCTTGAGAGTTAGCAGAGCTGAGAGAAGCCCGTTAGCTCTTCCTTCTTGAACTTCAKSTCACTTAGTCTGTCGTCTTAGCAAAAMCCCAAGCTTGGCATCTGCTCTTCCTGACAGGGTTTCCCAGGAATCTGGTGGGTAATACTTGTGAGCGCATCAGTACAAATGTGAAGATAAATGAATAATAAATCATGAATAAGTGCTGARAGATAAACTGGAGAGAAGTGGAGGACAAAGGGCAAAACAAATTGAGTCAGAGCTTAAAACTGTGAGCCACTGGAAAACTGGAATCAGTGTTCTCCTGTATGATAGCAACTGCTCTT
>NW_026623451.1:0-19471 GCF_030028575.1 Malurus melanocephalus
AACTGCTAAAACATGGAGCTTAATTAATAAGATAAAATAGCTACCTCTGTCATGGAGTAGCCAGTTATCTCCACTACAGCAGCTGTTATTTTCTCTGGACTCTTCTCCAAGCTGCCATATTCACGCACAAGGCATCGAACGTTCACAGGGTGAAGGTACATGCACTGCCCATCCTCCGCTGAAAGGCAAGACATCATCACTCCTTTGCTTGTTCATTTTTAGTACCCTTCTCCCCACCTCAATACACCCTCCACTTATAAAATTAAAGCTTCTTTCTGAGTTCCTGCAGGACTTTTATTTCACAGGGGTTAGCTGCATCTAAGAAACTGAAAAACACATTCCTCAAGGAGGGTCCCAAAGGAGGCATCTCTGCCCTTATGAGTTCAGGATTTCATTGAACTGACCTTGATAGAAATAGTAAAAAGGAGAGTTGCCAAGATGTCCACTGCTAATTGTATCTTTAGATTCTTGGCAGATTGTTTCAGCTGGAGTTGGTTCTTCTATAGTGTTTATAACAGGTTCTCCTACAGTGTCCACCTCAGGTACTTCCTCCTCATCCAGCACTGCCTCTTCTACTTCCACAGGAGGTGAAAAGGAACTTGCCAGGTCAGAGCAAGGCTCCACCAGCTCCTCATCAAATGCAGAGAGATATTCCACATCACACTACACAGCAGAGAGGACAGAGTTAGTACCATGCCACCTCCTTCAAAGATTATCATCTCTTCAAAAATCTTTGGCACGAGTTCACCACATACATGAGTGTGGAGTGGCAGAATTAAGTGTTAGCAGGATCTGCCAGAGCACATTTGTCACCCACCTTTTTCTCGTGGGAAACAGCAGGCTCCACAGCTTTGGAGCTTTCTAGGACCAATTCTTCCACAGCTGCAGTGATTCCAGCAATGCCATTGTTTTTATCCTGGTCAGCAGAGAGTGCTGTTTCTCGCTCCTGCAGATCACCCAAAGGGATCAAGTTTCAATTTGCCCTTTAAGCCAGGAGACCATCACCATAGCTATTCTTAGCCTTGTCCTGATACTCCTTTATTGGAATACCATCCAGTAAAAACCATTCTGTTGTGCTATCCTGAAAATCACACCATATACCTGTAGCCCAAAGGCTACAGTGTCCTCCAAGGAGCTATGATGCTATTCCAGCAGCAAACACCAGCAACTTGCTGGAGACCAGAATAATCACACCATCTATGCAGCAGAACAGGGACGCTCAGCCCTCAGCACACTCTCAAAAACAAAGGTACTAAAAGCCTCCCAAGAGGTTACCTTCAGCTCCTGGATAGCTGCCTCAATGAAACAGGCTTCTGGGGTGTGTTTTTCCTCCTCATACTGCTTCAGTAATGCCGCTTTCTCCTCCAGAATCACCAGCTGCAAGACCTGCTCCCTGGATGCCAGCAGCAGCTTTGAATACTGACTGTGTTGGTCATCTGCACAGAAGGAGCACCAAATCATTAATATCTGCATGCAGAGACACCAGTGTGGATTGCTGCTGCTTCTGAAGTTCTGTTACTGCTCACTTCTGTGAGTTAAACCCCCAGGGCAGACAACACTCAGCAAGAGTTTGATACAGACTCCAAAAATTACCATTGTATCACAGGCTGGTGTCACATAGCTGCTCTGACACATATCTCCCCCACACAGCAGTTTATCTGCCACTTCATCACTCAGTTGCTACACATCACTAAAAATCAAGCCTAAACTTCTACACTGTAGAACCATCACCTTTGAGAAGTCTTGGGGGCGTCAAAACTTCCTGAAACAATGCAGTCTGTAGCTTCTTCCTTTTTCTCAAAAATACTGCTGTTGGAAATTTCTGCAAAGCCACCCTGGCTTGGCTCAAACTAGTTCATAAGCCCATATGTATTAAAAATCCATAAAAAACATTATTATGAAGTTTTTACAAGAAGCATAACAGAAATTGTAAGCTAAAGAATTGCGAGGTTACCAAAAGGTGACTGTCTTTGCTACTTTACAGCAACCACAGCATCCCATATTAACACAGTCCCTGTATTCACTGCTCCCCAAGAGTCCAACCTTGTCTACAGACACCAAGTTAATGGTGAATTTCCTGGCTTTAGAGTTCTCAAATCCTGTATTTATTCTTTTGTTTGTAAAGTCCTCTAATTTCAAATTCTGAGAAATATATAAGACCAGAGCCTGCATACTGGATACCCATCACACTTTAGGAGACTTGACTTTTTCCAGAGAGTTTCAATGCATGCAGCCTTCCCTAAATGTGACTGCAAAATGAAGTGAGCCAAGACAGCCCACAAAGCAGCAATGTTCAGTAAAATTATTTCTTTAGTCACAAAATTTTTGTGATACTAACAGATAAGATGATGATGAGTTAGTCACACTCTTGACTGGAGAAAACTGAAGATGTCAGGCAACAGATGTTTGGAATAGCTTTGCAATAATTTTGATTATTTCCCCATAGCATTCACTGACTTCAGCTGATAAGTGAAGATGATGAAAACCTTGTTGAAGATTACAGCCTTGAAATAGTTTAGACACAGAGAGTTATTTTTGTGAAGCTGTATAATGAGGAGTCAGAAGGAAAAAAGTTAAGGACAAGGAGGCGCCAATAAAAGCAGTAAGAGTCACACCAATGACTGTAAGATACAAAGTACACATCAAACTATCAGAGACTGAGATGGCAGAAATCTGCAGTGCAGTCACTTGAAGGGAAACAGCACACAAGTTAAAGCCTTACATAAAAACAGTCTGAGTAGAAAGTTTTCTTTTCTTTTTAATATGTGTCATTAACCATTTCAGCAGCTATGCCCCATGTTTTGCAGTCTGGTATATTTTAAGGAACAGGATTCCAACTGCCAGGACTCAGATACACTCACCTCTGATGTAAACAGGCTGAACCACATTCATCCACTGGGATTTGGGCAGTGCTACAAGAACACCTTTCTCTCTTCTCATAAGTTGCATCGTAATGGTATCACCAATTGCATACTGACGTGTTTCCATAGCAACAACACTGCAAGGTATGGAGGAGGTTAGTAGTGTAAAAATAACATTTCAAAAAGATGCACCATTTAATTAATATGGTCTCACCTCTTGAGATCCTTCTTGTGAACAGAGCCATAACAAATAGGACACTTACTCCAGGTCTTTTCACTCAAGGACAGGTAGTGAAGGATACATGCCCAGCAGAAGATATGGCCACAGCGGGTGATCTTGGCTGCGGTCGGTGGGTACAGACATATTGGGCAAGAGGGCACTTCGTGGCTACAGATTCGCTGAAATGGCACATGTGAAGAACAGTACAAGCTTTAGACTCAGAAATCAGTTCCTGGGACTGATTAATAACAATAAGATTATAATTATAATAATAACTGTAAGATCTATTCTAACATACTATCTTCCAGTTCTTTATGCTCTGTTTATTTACCAAAAAATTAGTACACTGTGAACTAACAGCCACAGACAGCACATGAATAACCTAAGCCACCCATCGTACTTCCTATGTCTTATTTCTACTAATGACATTAAAAAGTCAGTTTTCTCATGTCTCCCCTTAAGTATTCATCATCTCTAAAAGCAGCATCTTCACGATCCGAATTCAGTGAGAAGACAGCGAGCAAGCTCTGTGGCCTCTCACACAAGCAGACTTGTGCAGCCCAGTGTAACTGTGAGACTGAACTTACCCACTTGCATGAACATGCCAGGTCTAGTCAGACACTTTGGTACCATCTCTGTGTGGCAGAGATTTAACTGCCAAGCCAGCACCCAGATTTTTTCAGCTGTCTCGTAGTGACAGGTAACAGTAAGCCTACCTCCTCTCCACCTACACCATGCACCCGACTGTCTTGGCAGATATAAATTTCTGCTTGAGACAACCCAAAATTTCTGACCACAATTCTCAAGAGATTTTCCATTTTGTTGCTAGGCAAGATAGGCCACCTATGCACAGAGTAAGTCTTCAAAATTCTACACTCTAGTCCTCTTCCATGGACTCAAGCCCAAGTTTTCTGTTAATATCTCCATCACAAGGACTCTGTCTACAGAATGTCAGATACTATTTTTGATGAGCTCCCATCTGCGAAAGCAAGAAGCTGCTAATTTTCCTAATAGATTTTAGCACTTCTCTTTTCCTGTCATGAAAGTATTTCATAATATATTCCATGACAGATCTTTCCCAGTATTGTGGGAGTGACAGAAAAGGCCTCAACTCAAAAACAGCTGAGTTTTATGTAACATCACAGAGGGAAAGAAGTAATTAAAGACAGGTTGAGATTCTTAAGATGGAAAAAAAAAAAAATCTAGCACATCACAACTGACCACTTGCTCCACAAAGTCCCAGTTGACCAAGGTATCTGGATCAGCAAAGTGGACTGTGTAGTCTTGTTCTTCAGAGACAACAAACTGGCAGCTGGGGAAAAGCAAAGAGACAAATGATCCACTCATTTCTTAAAAATGTTTGAGAACTATTCTATAGGATTCTCTGAGTTTCTTCTTTGTCCAGCAGAAAACCACTGGATGCAATCAGTAACTGCTAGCAACAAAAAAATCAAGAGTTCAATTCACAACCAGATTTCCAGGACACAGGTATGTCGAATTTCAGTTAGACACAACATCACACACTAAGTACAGAATAAGCCAGGCAGTCTGGTTTTCCATAAACACACATGTAAGTAAGTCAGCTGCAATGGGGATCTGTTAAAAAACAGGGAATCCATATGGGGAAAAAAATATACTCCTTTAAAAAACTTTACAGTCCTTTAAAAAACTACAATTACTAGTATGTTCCTGCAAATAGACTTCACTACAATAAGACACAAAACATTAGGGAGAAATCAGAAGCACCAATGCTGAGAATACGTTTTAACATCATCAGAGACAGAAAGTCCATAACACACTTCAAATTCTGGGGAAACTTCCAGTACAAAGGAATTTTGCTGCTAGGTTACCATATATTGGTCATAATTTGGGTTATACTAMATATTTAGGGGCCCACARAATAATCAGCAATTTAAGAATTAAGACCCGTCTAAGTAATTGCCTTTGGGACTTATAAATTCAGATTAGCTTTTGTCTAGCAACTGCTATCCATTCCATCTCAACATAATAACTTTGGAAATAACACCCAGCTTTATAGGGAACTACACAGATATTCCCAAATGGGAGTGCCATGTCCCAAAGCCTGAAAATTTGAGCAGAAGATTAACTGGTTTGTATCTAAAGGACCCACTCCACCAGATACCTTGCAAACAGGTAAAGACAACATCCCTTTAAAATTTAGTCACTACCACTGAAAACTCTATGGAAAACTAATTTCACCCCAGAAAAGACAATACAATTAGTCAAGCCCAAATACACTTCCCTGGCTGGTCACCCCTTACAGCTCCATGTCTCTGCAGAAGTCTAAGAGCCCCATGGATCTCCCACTCACTTGGCCTGCAGAAAGAGCTCCTTGTTGAATGGTTTGTGTCCCCACTTGTTCCTTTTCCCCCAGTTGCCATGTCCATTCCCATCAAAATGTCCTGCTTGGCCACGGGGTTCAAAGGTGAAGTTCAGTAAGTGGTTCAGATTAATCTTCTTGGGACCAGAGAATTGGGCAGGGCTGAACTCTGCCCGTTGAGCCTCTGCTACCTAAGAGAGAACAGCATTTGTTAGAAACTGCTGGAGTTTACAGCAAAAGCATCAGTACAGGTGGACATCCAGGCCCCAGCAGTGATTACACACAGAACATGCAGCATCCACTCACTCACCTCTCCCATCCCTGTTCTGTAAATCAAGTGGTGCAGCACTAGAAATGCACAAGAACCTGAAAGTCAGAACTCAGTAGTCTTACCCCACAATGAGCAAAAGGAGTTAAAATAACCACAAAGACAAGTAAACACTGGCAAAACATAGTCAAGAAGAAGTTGTTTAAATCTTGACAATACTCTTTTAGACAGTACTACAAGCCTGATTACTGTTTGCACAGATTGTACTTGTTTTGCAAAGACTAAGAATTCAACAGAGGCAGCAGGTGAATTTTGAGCCAGTGATCTAGGTGAGAAGTGCTGCTCATCCATCAAAACTGAAAAATCACAGTATCAGTTAAAGGCCAAAAACCCTCTACAGTATTTAGACCCACATCAGCATAAAAACCTCAGTCTGGTTTTTCTTTGATAACAGCAAGGCAGTTACAATTACTTTCTCGATACCACTATCACTTGTAAATTTGTGCCCTGAAGTGGTAGGACCCAATCAATCTTCTTTGGCCTGTTTAGAAGATTCATTGGCAGAGTCCCTTGGGACTGGAAGGGCTAAGGAGTCCAACGCTGGACATTCTTCAAGAAATCTTAAAGGCACAGGAGAATTCTGTCCTCTTGTGCCAAAAAATCAGCCAGTGGGGAAGACCAGCCTGGCTCAACAGCGAGTTTTAACTGGAAGTCAGGAAAAAATGAATTTATGACCTGAGGAAGAAGGGACAGGGAACTCAGCAGGACTACAAGGATGTGATGAGGTTATAGAGGGAAAGAGGTAAAGGGCCAAAGCCTGACTAGAACTTAATCTAGCCACTCCTGTAAAGACAAAAAGATGCTTCCATAAATACATCCGCTGCAAAAAGAGGGCTAAAGAAAATCCCCATGCTTTAATGCATGCAAAGGGAAACAGTGGCAAAGGGTGAGGTAAAGGATGAGCTACTTAATGCCTTCTTTCCCTCAGCCTTTCATAGTAAGGCCAGTCATCCTCAGAATACCCAGCCCCCTGAGATGGAAGATTGGGATAGGGAGCAAAATGAAGCCCCCATAATCCAGAGAAAGAGTCAGTGACCTGCTGTGCCACTCAGACACCCGTAGGACTCCACCCATGGGCACTGTGGGAGCTGGCAGCAGTGATCATCATTAACCAGCAATTAATGATCAGCATTAACCAGCAGTCTTGGCAAACAGGGAGGTTCCAGCTGACTGGAAGTCATCAAGTGTGACACACACCTACAAGAAGGGCTGGAAGGAGGATCTGGGGAATTACAGGCCTGTCAGTGTGACTTCAGTGATGAGGAAGGTTCTGGAGGTCATTCTTCATGCCATCACAAACATGTACAGAACAACCAGGGGATCAGCACAGCCAGCATTGGTTCACGAAAGGCAAGCTCTGCTTGACTAACCTGATCTCCTCCCCATTTAGTGCACGAGGAAAAAGCTGTGCATGTTTATCTACCTGGACCTCAGAAAAGCCTTTGGCACAGCTTCTTACAGCCTTCCCCTGGATACACTGGCTGCCCATGGCTTGGATAAATGCACAATTCTCCAAGTAAAAACCTGTCCGGATGGCTGAGCCCAGAGAGTGGTGAGGAATGGAGCTACATCCAGTTGGGGCTGGTCACTAGGGGGGTTACCCAGAGCTCAGTATTGGGGCCAGTCCTGTTTAATGTGTTTATCAATGATCTGGATGAGGGATTTGAGGGCACCCTAAGCAAGTTCACAGACAGTACCAAGCTGAGCAGGAATGCTGATCTGCTGGAGGACAGGAATGTTCTGCAGAAGGGTTTGGACAAGCTGGATTGACGGGCCAAGGACAATTGTGTGAGGTTCAACAAGGCTAAGTGCTAGGTCCTGCATTTGGGTCACAACAACTCCTTGGAATGCTCCAGGCCTGGGGAAGAGCAGCTGGAAAGCTGCACATCAGGAAAGGACCTGGGGATGTTGGTCAACAGTGGCTGAACATGAACAGGTGTGCCCAGGTGACCCAGGCAGCCAGCAGCACCTGGGCTGTACCAGAAATAGTGTGGCCAGCAGGAASAGGGCAGTGAAATGAKGTCACTATATATTTTCMCAAAGGACCCGTGTCATGAGATGTGTACATGGCCTGTCTTGGCACCCATTCCTCAGATGGCATTTTTTCTTAGAGCACTCCTCTTCTGTAGTTGCCAAGTTGCTCTACTCACATTCCCTCTGGCATCTCAACGATGTTAGCACCTCTTATCACTCTCTCCCTTCCCAGCCCAGGAGCTGAACGTGTACACAGCAGATCTATCTAGGCAGGTCAGGGTGATCCTCTCATCCCAAGAAAGAAGGCCTTGGAGGCATGGCATTACACTTCTCACCTCATCTCGTCTTCCACCATTAGAAGAGCTAAAAGATTTGCCACTTCCRCTGCTGCCTCCYCTTTGAGGGGGCATCTTGTTAAAAGCTTTGCTTTTCTGTGAATTGGAGCGACGGGACTGACTGGAAAAGTTCTCATTTTTTGAATATGAAGTTTCTCTTTTACGATTATAACGCTGTTTGGATCCACTCGCATTCTTTCCATCTGAAAAGAAAAAAAAAAACCAAGAATCAGATCAGCAGCCTCAGAGGTGTCCCCATGTACTGCACCTCAGCTAACTTCACCTCAGCCACTGTCTCAAGGGCAGTGTTTATCAGGACATCAAATCCCCCCAGCAACCCAAACCAKTTCATTCCTATCATTGCCCAAAAATCTGGTACAAGAGTTTGAAAGAACATATTTGCTGTGCTCTACCTTCTATAAGAATAGTTGAATTTCCCTTTATCCAGATTTGGAATTGCCACCACCAGACATCAGAGTGTTGCCTGGTACATGAAGTGATAAATACCAAGATACCACATCTTCATGCCCCATTACAAGAACTGACAACAACTCGTTATTTTTTTTCATTTCATTTGCCTAAAACACACAATTTATCCTATTTATCACATTCCCTTGTATAAAGACACTCCTGCCTGCATTTTTCTTGAAGGCTCCCATTGCCTTTTTCCACTCACTTCTGCACTCATTGCCTAAAAGATCACAGCAGATATAACTGTTTAAAAAATACACTTTTATGTTATCAGGCCAACAAAGGCTAACTGATCTTGAAGCACAAACCAAATGCTTTGTGGCCTTGCTGGGCACATACCTAAGATCTAAGTCCACCAACCTATGCAACAACAACTGTTTGCCAAAACCCATGCTTAGCACACCACTGACCCTAACACAGGACACAGTGGTGAAGCACAAAGCAAAATATTGCAGGAATAACGTTCACAAGAGCAGAAAAATCAGTCCAGCTCTTGAGAGGGGTTTTCTGTGCCTCAACAGCTGCCACATCAAACTGCTGGAACAGAGTTAATACTATGAAGGTATTTCTAATAGTCTTAACACAAGATCAGAGTTGCCCAAGGACACAACAGACTGCTGACCTGTTGCTTAACCTGGCACTTCCACCACCTGCCCACAGTTTTATTTGTAGAAGAGGTATGATTGTAAGCTTGGAAACAAAACTCCACAGGCCCCCAAGACATCTATCCACACAGGCAGCCTCAAAGTCACTCTGGATACACAGTAAACATTCCACAAACAGCAAGGCTTCACACAATATCTAGTTGCATTTTATAAAAGCCTGTTCCTTTCCCTTTTCCCACTTTGTAGTCCTCCTCCCCACCCCTTAACATAAATCTTACAAGGCAGGCAAACACACCACAGTGATTCAGGATCATATTTCTCATGTGGGCATTTTCATTGCCAGTGCCTCCAGCTTTCCCCTTTCCCAGCACCACTTCCCATCTACCCAAGCATTCAAAACAGTTGGAATGGCATCATTCACATAAACTACATCTTTTTGTTTGGGTTTTTTTTTTGTTATTTTAAGTTTTTTCACCCACCTGCACCCCCCCAAAAAAGGTAGGGCTGGAATAAATGAGTATTATTGTATATCAGAAAGGATCCAATTTCTTAAGAATAAATTAAGTAATAAAAGGGCTGGACCAGGTTCTGTGCTGGTCTGCTGCTTCTTGCACTTGTCAGACTTCAGTCTTTGCCTGCAAGTACAGCTATAATAGGACACTATCATTACTTTCACACGATGTGACAGGCCCATTTTGCAGTCAAACTTCATCATCAGAACTGGTAATTTACTCTGCTATTCAAAAGGCTGATCCTTTAATTCAGAATTAAACCAACTCTGTCAGAACCACAGCTGTGTAACTCAAACACATGCTTGCATAGCTGGCAGTGCTTTAATGCACATCAGGCTAAAAAGTCATGGCTTGAGTGTTATCAGGAAAAAAAACACACCAGAAGCTGCCAAATACTGAGGGTGTGACCAGGCCTGGCTGAATGATTAGATAGACCTGGTTTGAGAGYGTTTGCAAGGAAGAAGGAATAACCAACACCTTGGAGTCTGTAGTAAAAAAATAAGTCATTTTGAAGAGGTTTGGACTACTCATTAAGTTACTCAGGAGCAGCATTTGTCAGTTTAGAGTCCAACCACCCTCTTAAATCTGTCATTTCAGCAAATGCACTAGAGGGGCGCATGCCTATTGTGTCTGTACCACTTTGCAGTTTCTCTGCCATCTTCAGCTGGGGAAAAGAAACAACTCAAAAGAAGTGAGTCCCAAGTGGGTATTTACAAAGCCTGGGAAGGAGGAACAGCTCGTACCTGCAGCTGASAGAAGAAYTTCTTACCACTTAAAGTTTTAATGKAGTTACTCACCATGCACTTTGTCAGTCAGATGGTTTACACATTCCTGTCATACTACAGGTCCTTTCAAGCCCCTCCTAGAGTCTTTGGGAGTCACTTGAGTGACTCACATTTTATAGGAAAGAACTCTCCACTTGYACATTTTTTAAAAGGACCCTGCAACAGTCTAACAACATTTCAAACCTGATTTTACAGATTGATGATTTCATCTCCCCACTACAGGAATTACTGACCTCAGTAGAAGCCTGGTCCATCAGAGTAGTAAAGAAATCAGTCAGCAGACAACTGAGAGTTTGCAGAATGCATTTGTAAACTGGAACAGCTTTCCCCCTCTCTGAATCTAAGCAATGTTGTTCCTTCCAAGCTTTCCAGCATGCCACATGTCAGGGAGCTCTCTGCTTTCTATCATCCATCCCAGCACTCCAGCAAAGAACAGGGCAGGACAGGCTGCACTAAGACCAGAGAAAAGTGGAAGATTCTCACTGCCAGCCTCTCTTGTGAGATCCTAGTTTTAAGTGGTGTAAATTTGGATTTGGTAGTTTCTTTTTTCCCTCTTTTCTTGGCAAATTAGGAGTTAGCAGCAGCAACAGTGCTGGTGAGATACTTACTCTTCACTCAGGGCATCAGTTAGTCCTTTGTTGTTTTCATGGGATCTACCCTATATACACACACAGATTATGTGGATTTATCTACCCATTCACACTCCAAGAGACTCATAAAAAATACTGTCCATATAATTTAAAAACACTAGCAATAAAACTGTTCTTGCATTTTAGAGCAAGCCCTGGAATTTGTGGTTTCTCCTGCTGCTAGAGGACCTGTATCTCCAAACAAACAGAGAGGAGATGAAGTTCCAAGGTTAGGAGCAGCTCTAGGTGACCACTTGGGCCTGGTTTGCTACTGGGGGGAGAATTGCTGCTTCCTTCCATCTTTTTTCACCTCTTTTCTGCTGAGCTGTGCTGAAGCCAGCAGCATTGCATAAGGGGTTTGGATCACACTAAAGCCACAGGGTGGTTTCATGAAAACACACWGAGGCCATTGCTGCTGCCAAGGCAAACATTCCCAGTGAGCAGGAGGTGACCCAGCTCTCACACAGCCCAGCCAAGCAGGCTCACACAGGATCTGACAAGGCCCAYGAACATTTGTGACTACTAACACTGTCCATCAGCTCTTGAGGACTGCAGAGAACCCCAACAAGCCCATTTGCCCTTAGCTATTATATCCCACCAGTGTCYTACATGCAACAGCTACAAAAAAATAGCCACAATTTAAYCCAGCTACACCCTATGAAGTTGCTTGTCCTGATTTTACCAAGGGAATCTTTTCATTTTAGTTTTCAGTACCCTTCAGTTAGGATATTCCTAAATATGCATCTACTGTTATGGAAAGAGATTCTGATTTTTCCAGGTGCACTGCAATGGAAGCAACTCATYCTTTTGCCCTGCACTGTGTTTCAGAAACAAGTATCATTGAAGTAGAATTATGCCATGACAAAATTTTCCTGCTTTATTAAAAAAAAAGTTTGGGGCTTTATGTAATTAAAAGTATTGGAGTAGAAGAGAATGGTCATCAGGATTTCTCTCCCCACTGCTCCTGTGCTACTAATGGCATTATTTCAAGCCTGTAAAAGGTCACATTCCACAARAMTCTCTTAACATTTTTATTCTGGGCTGGAATAACAGGCCTTGTACCTCCTTCCTCAATACAGATACCATGTCTTCTACATGATGGAATACCAGCCACAGTACAGGTCATCTTAACTCCYTCCTGAAGGATGTTTGTATTCTGTGAACAATCCTCCATAGAACATCACACAYCRCTACAAAAGAAGCTGCTGTGAGGAGGTRTCTCTTGGCAAGATGGGGACAGAAGTTCTYCCTAAAAAGACTTCCATGTGTTTGAATTTGAAGTTAAAATTTCACTGTAATTGCACAGKTACAGCACAACCTGGGGAGCTGTGGGTGAGTCACCTGCCATGTCCCACTTCTGTCAATCCTGTGGAGGTCAATTAATACAGGTGAAGAGCAAGTAATACTTGGTTACCCAGGACATGACCACATTTASAAGTCCAAAAAGGAGCCAACAAACACCTCCAAGAYACTCATTTTGTTAAASCTTTGGAGTGTACTGCTGCTTTTTYATAGGCCTTAAGTAATAYAGCTGAAACATACCACTGAGGAGGAAGGAAATTAGTACAGCAATGGTGGTGTGGCAATGTGCTGACTCTCTCTCACATATTTGCAGGACTAAGAGCACAACTWTTAATCACTATTGCCCCATTTCTAGGTTTTAGGGAAAAAAAATAAATAAATAAAAAAGGTTGCCAGGAACACTGTTCCTAAACAGGTTTACAGAACTAAGGGGGCTTAGGTCACACCTTGAAATGATGACAGGAACCACACTGGCTCCTGACGAACTGCTCTGTCAGCAGAACCAGCTGTTTGCAATGCCAGGTGTGACACTTTGGGTTGAATGCCAGACGAGCAAACAACACCCAACTAACTCTGAGCTCCCCCAAAGCAGGTCACTGAAACAGTGGGGCAGGGGGAATTCTGTGTACAGATCCCAGACCTCCTCGGAGAGGTTTAACAACACAGGAACAAGAAGTTAAGGCCTCTGTTGACAGGCACTGGTRAATGTATGTTCTTACTATAGAACCAGGGCTTTAGCTCTCAAGCTGATTACTCCAATACTAATGAAGATAAAGCATTAATCCTTAAAGGAAGAAGAGAGCAGGGATCCCAGCTCACCCAACAGCRAGCAGAGCCGGAAGAGGAAGGAAARAGAAACCAAAAACAAGCAGTGACCTGAAACGCCGCCTATTAAACCCAGCTGAGAGACAAACAACCCGACAAGGCGAAGTTCAGCTTCCCCACAAACCAAGGGCGGCACAAGTCCGTCTGTCCCCGCAGCTCCACGGTTACCCCCTCCCAGCTCTTACCGCCTTTGGGCTTAGACTCCCCCGCGGCGGGCCCGGCCGAGGCGGACCGCGGCTGCTGCCCTTTGCTGCCGGCCGAGGATCCGGGCGCACCGGAGCCGCAGGGGCTGCTCTTGTCCATGGCGGGGGCTGCGGGGGTCGCGCCGGGCGAGCTCTGCAGCATCAACGGGCGCCCCGGGCGAGCGGCGGCCCTGGGCGGGGGGGCACGACGGGCGCTGGCGGAGCCGGCGGGGGCCCAGGCTCATGGCCCGCGGGGGCGACCGGCGGGGGCGGCGCAGCGCGGACTCGGCCTCCTTCATGGCGACATCTTCTTGCTGCTCAGTTCGAACCGGGGAAGGCCGCGGGAGGCCGGGCCGGGCCTGCGGGGCTCCGGGCGCGGGAAAGAGAAGAGCTGCTCACGGAGCCCCGCGGGGCCCGGCGCTGCTGCCGCCCGAGGGGTCGGCACCTCCCCGGCACCCACCGGCTGCTCGGCGCCGCACCGGCCCCGGCTCGGCCGCCGCTGCCCCGTAATGGCGACGAGTCGCCCGCAGCAGTGGCCGGACCCGGATGCAGCCGGTCCCGGGCGGGCCCCCGGGCATGACGGGATTTGTAGTCCTGGGCCGCGCGGGGCGCGCCGGGAGCTGCTGTGAGCCCCGCACACCGGGCCCGGGCCCGCCCCTCGCTCCCGGCCCCGCACCGAGAGCATCGCCCCGCCTTCAGCAGCGCCCGGTACGATAGGAAAGCATGTGGTATAAAATCATTGTCACCGTTTTGTAGCAAAGAACCGTAAAAGTTTAAAAAATAAAGTACCTCATCAGGCCGACTTGAAGTGAAGTTTTTAATTTTCCCTCAAAGCCAAAGGGGAAAAAAAAAAACCACAAGGCAATCCGGATCCGAAAGGCATTTCTTTTAAACTTTAAAATAACAAAGATCTTGAATTCATCTCTTGATGCCTCTTCAATTATTTTAGGGGTCAGAGCTTCAAGTCCTGTGGGAGAGCAGCTCTCAGATTCTTTAAAAAAAGTTTGGATCAACATGTAAGGGCATCTTTACCCCCATAATTCATACCATGATCTGAATCTACAGCCCCTCAAGTAAGAGCTTCACCACTGTTTTTGTACCCACAGGTCAATGATCTGTAACACCACTATGATCAACAAATCTAGGAATTTACACGTTTCAAACAAATCCTCCATAAAGAAAAACCTCGTAAAGGCCTTATTTTAACCTGATAGTTCCCTATTTAGTTCTATTATTCTTAGAATGTCTAAGTAAATTGTGAGTGTGGTCATCACAGTATTTAGATCTTTGAAGGAGAAAAAACCTCAACTTTCTAACAAAGTTGCCCTTCCATATTTGAAAGRAATTAAGAAATASCACATGCAGCACTACAGAGTAYAGAGASRCAAAACATTTAAAAGCAAAACACAACACTTTTATTAGCAAATTGGCTGGCTGTGGAAAGAAAATAAATAGAAGGAAGTCTTCTCCCCCTCCCCCGCAAAATGACAACAACCATATAACAAAGTAATGCTGAACAGGAGGATATTATGAGGAAACACTTGCCCCTGTTACACGAGCTGCAGTGCCACACTCAACACAGCCTTCCTCCCGAGACCGACTGGCACTCTGCAGAGCATCTCCTCGGACAGGTCTGTACCCTTTTATCACAGCCGATCATACATGGTCACGTATAATAAAAGAACATTCCAAGTTTKAGGAGCAGCTCCCTGCCAGAACCACCTGCCAAGCAGCCCCACAGGTATCGTCATTCCCAGCGCGCTCTCGGCTCCGCGCGGTGCCGCCGCCGTGCTCGGGCAGCGTTGGCCGGGAGTGCCGGGCACGGGCACAGCCCTGTCTCTTGCCCGAGCAGCGGCGGCTCAAACGCCGCCTCACGTTCAGCGCCCGCTCTCCGGCCGGAGCGACACGAGCACCGCCGCCCTCCCGGCCCTCCCCAGCCCCGCTGCAGCCCGGGAGCTCCGCCAGAGAGCGCGGCCCCTCCATCGCTCGTCCCGACGGCTCTTCYCTCCCCCGAGGGAGGCGAAGGAAGCCCGGCACCCGCGGCCAAGGGCTCGGAGCCCCGCGGGCAGCTGCCGGGAGTGCGGGAAGGCCGGGGGCTGKAGAAGGGCCCGCTGGTCCCCTCACGCCCCGGCCGCGCTCAGCCATCCCCACCCGGCGGATCCGCCATCGCTCCGGAACGCCCCGGCCCCACCCCCTGCGCGCCGGCCGCCAGCCATTGGTCAGCGCGACAGGTCCCCGGCAGCTCATTGGCCAGGAGAGGGATGGCGGGCGGGGCGTTCCCCGGCCCGGCGTGCTGTGCGCCCGCTGCCGTTTCCATGGCGGCGGGAACGCCGTCGGCCCCCCGGCCACGGTAACCGAGGACACCAGGGAGACATTGTTTGTGGTGTTAGGCTGCGGCCTAACTCTGCCTAAAACAGCTGTGGACGCTGAAATGAATAGGGAGGGGATTCAGCTAAAAGCCCCCCAGTGCTCCTGGCCGCACTGTTTGCTCTTAATACAAGAGCAAAATTCTGGCTGGGTGCTCTTCCTTATCTTCAGCTGGACAAGGAGCTTGGAGTCCACACTGAAATTTCTGAGTTTTTTCTCAGTAAGATARCTGCTATCAGCAGAGTCTGTGGTTGCTGGRAAAACAGAGGACACYGGGCTTATCTTCAAGGCTCCACATATCTTCTTCGCCTGCAGCAAAAGTCACCAGGAGYAGGGCATGGGACAGACAAATGGCCTTCAACCCAGGCCAAGGGCTGCTGTAGCTCCTGCTTGTCCCTGACAGAGCACAGGCCTGTCTAACCACAATGCTTCCTGATGCAGGTCTGGGTAACTGTCTTACATATTGCACTCAGCATTCAGGTAGTCCAGCTTTGGGAAGAGATTTCTTTCAGAGGCAACACAGGCCCAAGGAAAAGTCCAAAGTACCTTGTGACCACACTTTTGCAGAGTGTTGCAGCACTCATCCCACTTCACTTCTGGTGTGGATASTGTTCCATGAAAGGATATTACAATTAAACATTTGCCCTCTTTGTAATGACTGTGATTTCTCTTTCAACTTCCTATTTCTCCACAGCCCAAATGGACATGTCTGTGTCTSTACCACAGCTGCCTGAACAAACATGGCTATCTGTATTAAGCAATGAAGAGGGTTGTGTTGCAGGAGCAGCCCCCTGCCAAGCAGCCCTACACTACAGGTATCGTCCTTCCCAGTGCACCCCCAGTGCTGCATGGTGCCACAGCCGTGGCCGGGCAGTGCTGGCCGCGTATGGCAGCACAGACACAGCCTGAGCAGCCGCGGCTCGAATACCAGGTCATGGCAAGCACCTGCTCTCCAGCTGGGAGCGACACAAGCACTGCCGAGCCCTTCCAAGCCGCACCACCCACACCCGGCTCCCGCCACCCTGGGGCTCCCACTCCCCTGTACCAGCCCAGCCCACACAGAGCGCAGCTGTTGTTGCCCATCGTGTCCACACCCGCAGGGCGGCTCCGCTCCGCTCCAAGCCCGGGATCACGACCGATTCCCGATAATGGCGATGAGTCACCCGCAGCAGTGGCCAGATCTGACCCCAGCGGGACCCCCGGCACGACGGGACTCAGCCCTCGGCCAGGAAGGTCGTGACCCCGCACACCCCTCGGGCAGTGCTGCCCACGGCTCGCCCGGACCCAGTCACCCACYGTCACCATATTACAAATCGGCCAGAAATAACAACCTGGCTGGGGTAGAACTTGGCTTTTATTCTCCAGCGCAGTTCTCCAAAGACAGCAGTAAAAGAAACAGCTCAGGTTTGGGGACAGCACATCCAGCAAAACGAGGGGGAGAATTATTTTATAAAAGTAAAATCAGAAGAGTAAGAGAGGTTTGGAACATAAAGAACTAAACACTGTCAGTACTTGCATAGCACTAGCAGTAATCGGGAAATACAGTAGATGGCTATAAAACTCTCCAAAGCAAAACTGCTCCAACAGCTCTAGTAGCAAAGGAGGAGCCTTCTGAAAAAAAATAAATACAAGGAAGACTTTTTTGGTACTTTTCCTTTTTATATCCACTATGTAATGTCGTCTGTTACAACATAATCCCTGCCATTGCCCTTGAAGATCAAGGCCTGTGTCCTTAGGAAGGCTGCAGTAACAAGTCAGAGTCCGGTAACTGGATGCAAGTTTCAGTAACAGTCCACGGTTCTAACCAGACTTGAAAAGAAGAATAGCAACTTGGCCGAGGTAGAAGTAGATGAAGTGCTTGGTCTCATGAGTCACGTAGCTGCCAAAATTCCTTCCCACAATGCAGTGCCAAGTGGGATTGTATTTCTTGTCAAACTCCTGCAAAACAGATCACAACTTAAGAACTCTTCTAATAGGTACTCACTTTCTGAGCAAGGCAATCAGAATAAGAACAGATGCTCCTAAGTACTAGGATTATCTTATTTGCATCCTATTGTTCACCTCCTGCTTACCCAGACATACTAAAAACCTTACAGTGCTCCCCAACTGAGCAGTAATTAAGTTTAAAACATTCCTTTTGTTGATGCAAAGTAGTCTTTTATTCCCCCATAATTTATAGCATGACTGAATCTACAGTCTTCAAGTAAGATTCATCATTAGTTTTGTACCCACATAGACAAAGCCATAATTTAGACTTCACAGCTGCTAAACAAAGTCTCTGCAAYATTGCTCTGTAACAGCAGTCTGAGCAAGAAATCTAAGAAGTTGTGCTTTACATATTTTCAAACAAATCCTCTATAAATTTTCAGTAGTTGCTACAAAGAATATCTGAAAAGTATTAAAATATATCTTTCCAACTTCCATAGGTACTTCCTGTATCYTGTACTTTCTGTATTGTCGTCACAGCAAACAAGTATTTCTTCAGAAGCAATCATTCTGCATAGCTGAATTACTTCTCATGTTAGAGAAGCTTCTCCACCCCAAGCATCCTGTATTTTAAAATTATCTCCACCCCAAGTGTCCTGGAGCAGAGCCTCAGGCTTTGAGTGGTACAGCGGCAGAACAGCTTAAACTGGACACCTTCAGAAAAACCCCAAACAAAGAAATTACCAGGCAATWACACCGTCCCAATCTCAGCTCCCCACCCTTCACAGTTCAATACTATTATTAGGGTCTGGGGACTTCTTGTTCTTTATTGTGTCATTGRACAGTCTTTTTTATCTCTCACGTTGTGGTTTCTGCCGACAGTTATAACTTCCTTATTTTCCAGCTTGAACCAACTGTTGAGTCCCTTTTTCACAGTGATAGGTAAAAGTTAACGTATCTGTGTGAAAATTCACAGCTTGCAGCCTAAAGCTTAATCAAATTGAGCTCCTCATGCCAAGCAGTTAACTTCAGTTTCAGTCCAATTGGCCTTAACATTTCAACAGCTCTTCCACTCAGATCAGTTTAACTTCTACTGACGCACTTTGATTTCTCCGTTCTCCTGAGCTGACAAAGCAGGAAATATAATCTGAACTAGATCTTTCTCATGTATTGTTAATCCTACATAAAGGACGACACAGATGTTGCAAACAGCAGATAATCGGTGCCACCGGGATTTTTTTTTTTCTTTGTGCTCATTTCACTCCATAAGGTGTGATTACAGTAGAACTGTAGAAAACTACTTTTCCCTGCTATTTTTGATACAGCTGGCAAGAATTGTAAAGAGATTCTTAAGATTAAGTTAAATACAATTGAAACCAAGAACAGGCTTCCTCTCAGAGGAAAATCACAGGAGAGCTCAATAGAGTCCCTGTGTTTTGTACCAGCTCATCAGTCACAGGGACAGTCAGGTGCCACTCTGTCCTCACGTGGACAACGGGACAGAGGCAAAAAATACCTTAATTAGAACATCCTGCAAGAAAAAAGAGGACCTAGAAAGATACATATAAAAGGTGGGGAAAGAAACACATGGACACCAGTCTAAAGAGAAAGTCCGACTTGATTATCTAGTGTCTCTAGAACTTGTTTTTCTAGCGCTACTTGCCTAGCAGCATTCTCCCCAATTGATTTTTCATGCGCGTAGAGATATCATGAGCTCATTACAAGCCAACGTTTACCTTCTTTATGTGAGCAGCGATGTCCTTCTCAATGTTGTATTTCTCTAAGGCTTGAGTAGCACATTCCACAGC
>NW_026623451.1:19971-30119 GCF_030028575.1 Malurus melanocephalus
CTCCCCCGAGGGAGGCGAAGGAAGCCCGGCACCCGCGGCCAAGGGCTCGCAGCCCCGCATGGCTAGCGGGTSCCACGGCCAGCTGCTGCGGATGTGGGAAAATCGGAGGCGGCGAGCGGGGAAGCGCCCAGGCACAGGGGCTGCCCAGCGCCAGACTTCCCAGTACCCAAAACGGACTCGGCCCCTCTCGGCAGCGGTCCCGGCCCAACGCTCAAAGCCATAATCGCCGCGCCCTCACCGTCGGGCGGGCGCCGCGGTGTCGGCGCGGTGCGGATGCAGACCCGGTGAGGGTGCGGGACGGCAGCAAGCGAATCACACACTCCGCTCCGCCGCCGCGGCTGTTTAACCGACCCGCGCGCGCCGGCGGCGCCTCCGAGCGCCCTCAGCYCCGCCCCCTCAGCTCCGACCGCCAGCCATTGGTTACCGCCACCATCACCCCGAGATCTTATTGGTCCTTGTCCTGCGCTCTCGCAGGGTTTTGCCGCAGCAATTTCTTTCAGCCCGGCATGCCTTGCGGCCGTTCCCATGGCGACCGGCAGTCGCGGTGATGCGCGGTGAGGCGCGGCCTTGGGGCGGCCTCGGCCTTGGGGCGGCTCCGGACCCCCGCCGGGCCAGCCCAGCCCAGCCAGGACTGTTTGCTCTCAGGCCGTACGCAGCCCTTCCCCGTTGCCTTGCTTTTTTTTCTTCACGGCTGAGCTGCCTGAATGCAGGAAGGAAGGAGGGGAAGGAATAACCCCAAGCACCGGTACAGTTTCAAGGCTGACCGGCTGGAAAGCAGCTCTGCGGAGATGRAACTTGGGTTGCTGGTGGACAACAAGCTGTCCCTGAACCAGCAGTGGGCCTTGGGGGCYAAGAAAGCCAATGGAATCCTGGGGAGCATCGGGAAGAGCATTGCCAGCAGGTCAGGGAGGTGATCCTGCCTCTCTGCTCAGCCCTCGTGAGGCACATCCAGAGTGCTGTGTCCTGTTATGSGCTCCTCAGGACAAGAGAAACATGGAGCACCTAAACTGGGTACAGCAGACAACAGAGATGGTTAAGGGACTGGAGTATCCCTCAGCTTGAGGAAAGGCTGAAGAAGCTGGGCCTGTTCAGMCTCTAGAAGAGATGCCTGTGAGAGGACCTCATTAATGTATATAAATRTCTAAAGGGTGGGTGTTAAAGGATGTACCAGGCTCTTCYTGGTGGTGCTGAGCAATAGGACAAGAGGCAGACAACAGGCAGAAACTRATGCYCAGGARSTTCCACCTGAGCATGAAGAAGTATTTCTTTATTGTGCAGTGACCGARCACTGGAACAGGTTGCCCARAGATRTTGTGGAGTCTCCCTCMGTGGAGATATTCCAGAACTGTCTRGACACAATCCTGTGCCATGTGCTCTGGGGTGACCCTGCTGGAGCAGGAAAGTTGGACCATATGATCCACAGTGGCCCCTTCCAGTGTGAACTGTTCTGTGACTCTGAATGCAGCTGGTCACTAAAATGTGTCCATGACTAYAGCATGAGAGACTCTGTGCTGCAAAGAACATAAGAGTTTAAAAATACCATATGAGAAAAATAGGAGAAAAATCATGGTGTGGTCTGATGATGGTGCTAAATGTCCCAATRAGGCAGGAAGATCCTGGCGAGGGAGCCCAGCCCATGCCCGGGGAATGCAGTCCCGGGCTGATTTTAACAGCATGATGTCATCTCTCCTGAGAATGGGTTAAGTAAGTTCTTTGTATCTACAAAGCTGGCAGAACTCCTGGATGATTCAAATAAAGTGATAAGCAGGGCACATTTTGGAAAAGAAAAGAGGAAAAAAGGCCTCCAGTGTGTCCTAATGCTCCTGATAGCAATCAAGGCACCTTTCACTCCTCCTTACAATTCATCAGAACCCACAAACCYTCAGTCCTGCTCCCCACGAGGCTTTACTTTAAGCCAGGAAACTGCAACATTAGAAATCTAAACAAAAAAATAAAGAAAAGTTAAAACTATTTGCAAAATTATTTAAGTACACCCTGAGGCTTGTGCTGGCTTTGGGGTTTTGTTTTTTTTGGTTTTTTTTTTTCCCGTCATGTTTGTGCTCGAAGCACAGGTTGCGCTGCGCCGCGAAGCAGCGGGGGAGGTTCGGTGGCYGTGTCCGGCAGATTTGGCGTTCCCTCGGGCTGCGGAGCAGAGCCGCTCCCGGTCCATCCCCGGCCGGAGCAGGCACTTCCCGGAGCGCGGTCCCGCCCCGCCGGTGCCCGAAGATGGCGGCGGCGCTGTGCCGGTGCCGGTGCCGGTGGCGRGCGCTGCTGSCYCGGCCCGCTGCGGCTCTGCGGGCGCTCCGCGGTCTGGCCGCGGGACCGGAGATGCACTTCGGCTTCCAGAGCGTGACGGAGGAGGAGAGGAGGGAGAAAAGTGAGGGCGGCCGCGGCGGCGGGAGAGGGCGGGCTGGGCCCGGAGCCGAGCTGSGCTCCCGGGCACCCGGTGATCGTTCTCCAGAGTGCTGGGGACGTGCTTGGGGCTGGGMCCTGCTTTGAGGCGTTACCGGGAGTCTTGATGAATAATAACACTGAGCACGAGAAAGTGGGTTGTGTTTCTTCAGACACCTTTGTCAGGCTCAATAGGGTTCGATCATACATTTTTTTTGTCATGAGTTTCCAGGTGGTATTTTTCAGCTCCACGTACTGACAGACCTCCACACGGCAGTAAAGGACACATTTTAGTTAAGCATGAGCATTTTTAAGTAAATTGCATTTCATCCCCATGTCCTTTCTTTGCAGTTTATCAGGTCTTTGAAAGTGTGGCCAAGAAGTACGATGTAATGAATGATTCCATGACTCTGGGAATTCATCGGGTGTGGAAGGATATCCTCATGCATAAAATGAACCCTTGCCCAGGAACATTTCTTCTTGATGTTGCTGGGGGAACAGGTAAATAATTTTGGTGAGTTCCACATGACAATGCCATGCTATTTTTCAGCTGTTTAAGTCTGCTTAGAAGTAAGTTGCCTAGCTTTTTCCACCCCCCCCCCCCGCCTCAGTTCCCTGTCTTTAAAACTAGTGAAGCATCCACTTGACTTTCACAGAGAAAAGTTGACTAACTTCTTGGTGTTTTGTAATATCTTGCTCCAGAGGTCTTAGAGTGTTATAATAGTGCCATGAGATGTTGTGGAAGACAATTTGTAGAAAGTCATTGGACTCTTGCTTTTAATGTGTTCCCTTTATATTTATGTATATATACACACACTCTTTCTGTGTCTATACAGTATGTGTGGGGGATTGTTTTATTAATATATATGACTAAAAATAAATATTAACTTTGTTGGATGTTCAAAACCTTATGTTTCAACTTCTTGGAGACAGAAAACATTCCAAAATGTGTATCTTTCCTTTAAAACAACTACAGGTGACATCGCCTTTCGATTCATTAATTATGTTCGTTCTGTACGGCAACGCCAGCTCCAGAGGAAGCTCAAGCAGCATCAGAATTTGTCATGGCAGGAAATTTTTGAGAATTACCAGAAAGACAAATTTAGCTCACTAGGGGATTCCCAAGTGGTGGTCTGTGACATCAACAGAGAAATGTTAAAAGTTGGGAAGCAGAAAGCACAGCATCTTGGCTACTCTGAAGGTAAGTAATGCATTGTACCATGGCAGTAACATTCCTGATAGCAAGAAATTGTAAGGAGCAGAGGTGTTTTTCACTGTTTCCCTGTGYACATTCACCAACAGTGGGAACTGTGCATAGTGAAAAGGAGCACGAGTTGCACAGTCACTGATTGTGCATTTTGTGTGCAGGAATGATGAGCTTACCAATAACCTGGACATCCATGCTCCACAGATAGATATGATCCTGATCCTTTGGGAGCTGGGAAGCAGCACAGCTGCARCTGCATTACATACTGATAGTGCTGATGGAGAGAGTGTGGCTTTTCATGTTCCTTAGTCTGTGGAAGCTGTCTAGCAAAATGTGTTATGTGTTTTGGCCATTGTTGCATGTCAAGACATTAATAATTGTTTGCAGGTACTCTTTGAGCAGAGATTCTCCTTTTACAACTTTGCCACCAGCAAATGACAACTAACAATGCTTTCCACATGATGCAAGTTTTGGGTAAAATCTTCTGTATGTATGTACTGAACAATGTTTTGGCTGATCTGCAGAATTAACTACTCTGTGGTGAAAGATTCGTGAGTATAGGCCAAGGTGTCTTTCCTCCAACAAAAATGCAAAAAGGAAACATTTGTTTTAAATATCACTTCTAAACTAGAATGGTAAGTTCTAATCTCTCTGGAACAGTCTGAGTTCAATTCTGTGACTTGTGTTTTACTACAGGCTTGTCCTGGGTACTTGGGAATGCTGAAGAGTTGCCTTTTGATGATGATATGTTTGATGTTTACACAATTGCCTTTGGAATCCGAAATGTAACTCGTATTGATTTGGTAAGTTACCAGAGTGTATCCTGACACAGGATCATGATGATTTTTTATTCTACAGAGGAAGTGAAGTAGGAATTCCTTTGGGTAAAGGAAGATCCTAGTCTACTCCTGAAACATTCAAAATAAGTGGCATGTAGTGTGCAACTTGTTTGAGTGGAGAATGCAATTAAGTGCCCYACCTTTGTCATAAAAAGATAGGTTTATACCAGTTTCACCCAATCCTTCCAGCTTGGCAAACCATACAGTCTCTTCCTAATGCAAAGGGCTGTCTGCTACAGTCATTCCTCGCCTTCTCCTGACTCACGACATGGCTGGATCTGTACATGCACAGTGCAGTCAGTCTGCATATCTCAAACCTTCCTGAAGCACCTGATCTATATCCCACCAGCAATGGGTGCAGTGCTTCCTGTCCCCTTCTGTTTCCCTGCCTGAGCCAACACAACTGCCAGAGCAGAGTGGGRAGGAGGCTGCTGCCCCCACAGCTGTTGAACTAACCTGTTCAGCCCACTTCTGCTCAGCATCTTTACGCTGGCAGAGCTCCCTATAAAGAACAGATAAGATTTTATTTAGAATAAGCTGTAACCTTTGTTCTAAACAATCTCTGTCCTTTGAGGAGGACTGGTTGTTGTGGGGGTGACACCTGTCTGGGTGCACTCGTTGTCTGTGTTTTGGAAGAGCATGTTACAACCTTGGCAGAGCTCCTGTGGAAGGTGTAGCATTTGGATCCAAACCACYTTGAACCATATGGCTTTGAACTTAATGTGGATGGCTTTTCCTGGTGCTTTGTCTGTGCCCTTCCAAAGCACAGGCTCTTTGCCTTCATGCATACAGCAGTCTGGTAGCAGAGCTCCCTGATACAAAACACATCCAGTCTGCCAAWTCTTTTGCAGAGCTCYTGTGTAGTGTTTATATTTTATCCTTTAGGAACAGGACAGTTGAAATCAAGCAGATGWACAACCTTCAGAGGTTCTGGAATACCACTCTGCTCTGCTCCTGTGTTAAAGGACATACAGTTGTAAACAGCATTTTGTCTTGATTCTTGTTAGATATTCTTTTTTGATGCAGGATGGGATTTTCAAAGGAGCCAAGATTTTCTTCTTCCTTCTCCTTCCTCTTTTTACACATTGCTCACCTGAAACTCAGTATTGTTCCTTCTTTGAACCTTTGGGTGTGCCTCACAGTAAAATCTTTTCTTTTGATTTAAAAAAAATTATCATGCCCTTTTTTCAGTTTCTTGTAGCTGAGTCACCTTCTCCCTTTTGTGTTTGGTCTGTAATTACAAAAGCTGTGCCAACAAATTTTCATCAACTGGGAGTAGGAAAAGAAAAATTGCAAACCCGACATCACAGTTTTGACACAAAGCCTTGTAAAARTCTATTTATGTAACAGCGAGAGTATTTGTGCTTTGAGTTTGTGGCATGTTTGCGGTATTTTACTTGTCTTGGGATTCTTCACAGTAAATATTGCAATTTCCAGTCAGGATACTCCTAATTCCCCTCATTTTTTCAGAGTTGCATGATAACATCACATGGCATGATAATAGGCAAGTGCTGTTCTACAGAAAGAAACTTACCACATCTGCTTTGTCTCAGGCACTTCAGGAGGCTTATCGCGTGCTGAAACCAGGAGGAAGATTTCTCTGCCTTGAATTCAGTCATGTCAGCAACCCTCTGCTTTCCAAGTAAGAAAATGGTGATGGTTTATGCCATGTCATAAGGCTCTCTTACTTGTACTCACACAGAATAAGAGATGGAGACGCTTTGAGGCCACATCTTGGTGCACTTTTAAAATCAGCTACAGACTGTGGAGYATAGTGGCACAGAGACCAGCTCATGTTGGAGAGGGTTGGTTTTAAACTTGTTTCTCTTAACCTGCATTTGCTGTCTGTCTGTGCAGGCTCTATGATCTCTACAGTTTCCAGGTTATCCCTGTTTTGGGTGAGGTTATTGCTGGTGACTGGAAGTCTTACCAGTATCTTGTGGAGAGCATCCGACGGTTCCCCCCTCAGGTAAGGCAGTATTTCTCTGAATTCACTAACACACAAAACACAATCCCAGCATAATCTTGTGGCCAGCTGGTTTACAGGCCTTCAGATTGTTAATAATTATGGCACTTCTTTTTTAGGAGGAGCTGAAGGCAATGATAGAAGATGCAGGCTTTTTCAAAGTGGATTATGAGAATTTAAACTTTGGCATTGTTGCCATTCACTCAGGTTTCAAACTTTGAGTCTCTGTAGCAAAACACGGAAAGGATATGAAAGCWGTGGAATTTTAATGGTGTCAAGAGGAGTTCTAAGAACTTGTGCAGCAGATACTTGCTCAGCAGCCGGACTCAGAAGAACACAAGTTACCTCTCCCCACCAAGAAGCCTGTGGAAGGAGTGACTCCAGTGGTGTTTCTTACACTTGCACTTCCCTTCAAGTGCGAAAGACATGACCAAAACTGAACAATGCTAACAAGTGAAGCAACTTCAGTTGCCACTGGGTGTGGATAYCAAAATAGACTGATTAGTCTTCAAATAAAATCCATTTCTCTTTACTGAGTTTTAAGGGTATTATGAGAAATAACCTGGATTTATGAAGTAACTATGGACTTTTATGAAGCTGTTATCTTTGTCATGTGGAGTTTAAGGATTTTTTCCCATGACTCCTTTACTTCTKTCAAAGGCAAATGGAAGGCTTAAGAAATAAAAGGGCTCTGCATCAACTTTTTTCCACTAAAATCAGTCTTACAAGAAGGTTTCCTGAGAAAGGATGGGGTGTGGGAATAGATGTGGGGATGTTTGTACTACATTAACACAGCAATAAAGAGGGTAATGCAAGAGGGCAAAGGGATAAACTTGTTCCAACAATTTTATTAGCAAAGAAGCCATCTTTTGAAAGAAAATAAATACAAGGAAGACACTTTTGCTTTTTTATATAGCCACAATGAAAATACCAGCTGCTACAGCAAAATCCCTGACCATTAACAATACAACAAAAGACCTGAAGATCAAGATCTGTTTCCCGAGGAAGGCTGAAGGTTTTCAGTGTGCAGTCCTGTACCCAGGTGCAAGTTTCAGTAACAGTCCATGGTTCTAACCAGACTTGAAAAGAAGAATAGCCACTTGGCCAAGGTAGAAGTAGATGAAATGCTTGGTCTCATGAGTCACATAGCTTCCAAAGTTCCTTCCCACGATGCAGTGCCACGTGGGATTGTATTTCTTGTCAAATTCCTAGAGAAAAGAGAACGAGAAAGTCAGCATTTTCATGGTAATTATACTAATATCATCTTACGGTTGAGGGTTTTTTTTTGGCAATGATTTGTCACTTGTTAACAACTATCACTTTTGGAAGAAGGCAATTAGGGAGCAACATATGCTCTTAAGCACAAGGATCATCTGCTGCTTAGTCATAAAAAAAAAAAAAAGTGCTTCCAAGCAGAGCAGGAATAATCTTAAAACACACGTTTGGGGAAGTAACTTTTCCCCTAAAGTCATGTCATGATCTCAAACCATAACTTGTAAGAACTTCACTGCTTGTTCTGAATCTACAGCTAAATGAGTGTTTTGACTTAATTAGCTGTTTTTTGCAATAAGATGTTGAAATACACTCGATGGAAAATTCTCCACCACATCCTTGACATCTGCTCATGAGATGATGTTTTTGTGACATGCTGTTGCCAGGAGCCTGCTACAGCCTATAACAGCCTATAAATTAACACCTGTATACAGGTCTACAGTGAGCAAACCTATGCAGTCAGTGTATTTATACTCCAGTACATAACAGCTGTCAGCTGAAAAGATTTTTGTAAGGACATGGAAGTTTCTGTTCTGATCAACCAAACCTTCAGCTACTTGCAGCTCAGTCAGACTCCCAGTAGGAGTAAGAGAGAAAATGTGACGAACTGTAAGCTATGAACCATCTGTTCAGCGTTAGCATGAACAGCTTGTCTTACATGTGGTGGAAAAGGGAAAAAACCAAACCRACTTATTACATGGTCAGCAAACCACCACTCTTTAAATAGGCTGCACAGAGCCAGTGTCTTGTACCAGCTCATCAGTCACAGGGACGGTCAGGTGCCACACTGTTCACCTGGACAATGGGACAGTGGCATAAAAGGTGTAAGGCACTACAAGAGAAAARCAGAAGGACCTAGAAAGATCCACATAAAGGGTGGGGAAAGGAACAGAAGGAGAGAAAGTCTAACTTGATGATCTAGTGTCTCTAGAACTCGTTCCTCTAGAGCTACTCGCCTTGCAGTGTTCTYCCCAATTGATTTTTCATGAGCACATTACAAGCAAACRTTTACCTTCTTTATGTGAGCAGCGATGTCCTTCTCAATGTTGTATTTCTCTAAGGCTTGAGTAGCACATTCCACCGAGTCTTGCTGCATCTCCTCTGACATGTCCGCATTTTTGATCACTGCCTTTCGATCACTCATGATTGCCTACTTGGAGAAAAGAAGAAAATTTAAAGTTTTAGGAGCAGCTCCCTGCCACAACCACCTGCCAAGCAGCCCCACAGGTATCGTCATTCCCAGCGCGCTCTCGGCTCCGCGCGGTGGCACCGCCGTGCTCGGGCAGCGTTGGCCGGGAGTGCCGGGCACGGGCACAGCCCCGGGCACAGCCCGAGCAGCGGCGGCTCAAACGCCGCCTCACGTTCAGCGCCCGCTCTCCGGCCGGAGCGACACGAGCACCGCCGCCCTCCCGGCCCTCCCCAGCCCCGCTGCAGCCCGGGAGCTCCGCCAGAGAGCGCGGCCCCTCCATCGCTCGTCCCGACGGCTCTTCCCTCCCCCGAGGGAGGCGAAGGAAGCCCGGCACCCGCGGCCAAGGGCTCGCAGCCCCGAGTGGCTATAGGGGAAGGGTCCCGCGGACAGACGCCGAGGATACGGGAAAATCGGAGGCGGCGACCGGGGAAGAGCCCAGGCACGGGAGACCCGCCGGGACACGCGAGGTCCCCGAATATCGAGATGGCTGAGTCTGTCCCGGAGCCGCCCGCGCCCCGTCCCTCACCGTTCAGGCGCTGCGCGGTGTGGAGCGGGCGGCGCGGCGCTCTGATCCGTGCGTGCCTAGCAACGCCTCAGCCCCGCCTCAGCCCCGCCCKCTGCGCGCCACCGTTACCGCCCCCCGAGCTCCCATTGGTCAGCGCTGCCGGCCCCCGAGCGCCTATTGGCTGCAGCGCGGCGCTCTCACTGGGTTTTACCTCAGCGTTGTCTTGCGKCCCGGGATGCCCCGCGCCGCGTCCGTTCCCATGGCGACCGGCGGACTGTGGGGAGGGACCGGAGTACAGGGCGCATGTTTTGGGATGAGCATAGAGATTTGGGATGTGTATGGAAACCTTCCAGTCCTGGCTCCCGTGCTACTCGTCTGTTGCGCCAGGGGAGGTTTAGGTTGGACATGAGGAGCAATTTCTTCACAGATAGGAGGATTATACACTGGAATGGGCTGCCCAGGGAAGTGGTGGAATSACTATCCYTGGAGATYTTTAGGGAAAGACTGGACAYGATACTGAGTGCCGTGGTCTGGTTGRCATGGTGGTGTTCAGTAATATGCCCTTTACTGAGAGTGAAGCCTACCTATGCTGAGGGAAGGAGTTCCATAGTTTGTAAATGGCACTCGATCATCTGTCCAGTTCACTTGCCTGTTTTCAGTTGTGTCTTTTCAATTCAGACTAACTGACCTCTGATAGAAATCTCTGACCCATATTTACTGGGTATGATCAAGTCAGCTCCTAACTTTGTTCCTCTAATGAATCAAATCTATCAGACTTC
>NW_026623451.1:30413-75737 GCF_030028575.1 Malurus melanocephalus
AGATCCCCAGTGCTCTGTTTTTTTTTTTTTTTTTTATATTAAGCACGATGTTTTGGAAGATCCCCAGTGCTCTGTTTTCTCAGTTTCACTCTCCCTGRGGCACTTTCTGCTTACACTCTTGTCAGCAGATAGAACACTGCTGCTGAGTCTTCCACAGTTGGTGATCTGTTAATAACAGGATTCTGAACCATGTCTATAGCAAACAGCACAGGTGACTTAAAAGAGGTTTTCAAATGGTAGGACTCCCATTTCCCTGTAGAAATTTTTAAAAAACAGCTCAAGAGCCATCATTCACCTCACTTGAAATGTAAATATTTTTTTATATTCATACAGTGTAGTTTYCTGCTCAGTGTCATTCAGAGCAAAAGCAGCATAACTGCAAGCAATCCTTTGCTTTTCTAAATCTGAGGCAACCTCAGAATACRCTGCCCACACAAATATTGGAACTGAATAATGTAACACTTTTATCACTCTAGARTATCTCAGGAATAACTCCTGACTCCTGGGTTTTAATATTCCAATTAGGAGAGATGCAATCCACAGCTTTGCTTTTGTGCTGCTAACATGAAGTTTGAATGGTCTTGGGATCACAATAAATAATTTTCAAACTGTGTTCGGTATCTGCACCACTTGCAGTAGTTCTTTGAGTACTGGACAGTTTTGTGCTGACAGAACGTAACAATTAAAGAATCTTCCAAGTACTTACACTGAACTTGAGAAACACCCATGAATCTCTGAAGAGGTGGTTGTGTTTGGTAGCTGCAGGCAAATCTCTGCATTTATTAAGAAATGGTTTGCTGAAGGAAGAGTTGTGATGACAACTGCAGGAAATGTCAGTGTGGGTGAGATACGTGTCATTAATGAGAAACATTAAAGCCTGAGATACGTGGCTTTAAAGAGAGACATTRGAGTCCTACTTGTTAATCAAGAATATAAAAGTAGAGTTTCCCTCAGGACAGAGCTGCAGGGAAAGGCAGAACAAATAAACACAGGAGATTATAGCTGGGGTAGAGGAGGTGCTGAAGAAAATTGGGTAATGGATAATATGCACCATGAGATTCCTCTCACAGATGGTGGTTAGATTTTAAGCACTTTTGTGGGTGAGGTGTTTTTTTTTTACTCTGTGTTGCACCACGTATCACTGTACTAATATTTTTCCTGGGGCTCCTAGTTACTACCAAAACAGAACAATCATTATCAGTAATAACCAACTTCCATTTTCTTTTTCTTTCCACAAAGTGAAGAAATCTCCACATGGAAATTTTCTTTGTAGAGCTGGGATCTATATGCAAGGGCTTCCAATCTGATTTTTTAATCTACAGATCTGTGGTGGTGGAAAAATGCTAGCAGGTTTAAGTGAGGTTTTCTCCATGGTCCCCAGAGAAACTGGATCCATTTACTGAGTCCTGCAGTGAACACAGGAATTTCTCTCCTCCTCTCAGACCACAGCCAGGGCCCAGTGGGGCCAAGCACCACCCTATTAGACCCACTGAGGCACTAACATGTCCTGCCCACAGGCAGCTCATTGCCCYCTGTGAGCATTTCTRKTCTGGTGGTTGCAGGTGTCTGAGTCAGGGCTGTAATTCCCTTATTTGTGGTGAATTTRCATCAAACCCCTTCATTAAGGAAATGCGTATTTTCCACTTTAAATGCAGTTTGGGCTGCAGGGAACAAGCACCAGGCAATCTGTTCTCTCCCTGGAGTGTGTGGGAGCAGCACTGAACTGACAGTTTTAAGTTTAGCCTGTGCCGCACTGGGAATCCAGGATCATCTTGTCCAAATTGTTGATTTAGTTGTTGCCTTTAAATAGTTACTTGATGCCATTTTGGGTTGGAAGCTCCTGCAGCCATGCTGTTCACTCTCAAATTCCTCTTCTGTATTCTATGATACTGTCCCCATTCTCTCTGATGGTCAAAGGAAGAGGCCAAAATGGATGGAACAAGAGAGGGTTTCTCAAAGTGGGAATTATCTGCAAATAGACTGTGGTATCAATCATATTGATTGACACTTTGAAGTCTTTCCTTATTATGGTTTTTATACACATCATGAATTACTTTTAGGCTGAGCTTATATATTTGTAAAACTTCAGCATTTGYAGGGTCTGAATCTTGAGAAGTCCGRGACTAAAGCAGTAAGAGTGTTACAGATTTGCAAAAGATTGGATTAGTGGTGTTAAATACAGGCTTTATTTCAATACACTTGAAAGAATTCAAGTATCATAGTATTTACATGTTTTATGCATATATGTAAAGGAGCATATTATRAATCCTTAAAAAAATAATGAATTGCACAATTAAGAGTGGAACAAGGGTTTACKCTCACTTCCAGATAGCAAATTCACTTTGCTAAATAAAAGCACTAAAGTCATCTGCCATGCTGCCTTCCAGGTCACAGACACTGAATATTTCAGCAGCACTACCAAACTTTTACACCTTCTTTTTTTCTGGAAGTTGTCTAGCAAACACTCTTTTTTTGACCAAAATACGTGCCAGGTTACTTCAGCTGTGACTGCACAAAACTTTGTTTTCCCAAATAAAATACTGAAAGCSCATTTGGGCTCTGGGCTGTCACTAAGAGCCCTGCAGAAAAGAGTCTCGTTCTCCCAGCTTTGGTAAAGGGATGTTACCTGAAAGAAAACAAAAAACAAGTTGTGTAAGACCAGCTGTAAGTTACCATGTGGGTAGGACAACCTGGCATGGAAGTGCTTCYCCAGTTTACTCCAGGTACAGGCAGCCTAAATCCCCTGAGCAAATCAGGAAAGTAACTCCTGTCTGACTTCGTGTAAGGAACTGTTCAACATGTGCAGTAACTTCAGAGTCAGGTCAGCCTCTGTACTGCTTCTGAAAAATTAATTGCACATTGTTGTACACAGCTGGCTACAGTAATTTACTTTAGCACTCCCTATTATTAACTAAAAGTAAATGCAGCTATGGCAGGTTATATTCTTTAGGTTGATCCAAGTGAGATTGATAGATTTTTGTAAGCAAGTCAGTACCTGGTGGAGCTACAAAATATTCCTCTACTTTCTCTCTGGCATTTTCCAGCAGCTCTTTGGTGCAGTTGCCTTCTGTCACATCATCYTCTCTGAGATACAGACACCTGAAAGACAAAGATTACTGGTTGTCTTTAAGTCATTGTGCRAAGTAAGAAGGGTGGCTTGTCTCTAAACCTGGTTTTCATCTCTTAAATAAACACCGAGACAAGTACTGGAACGTTTTGAAGCACCCAAAAATGCCGCTGGCGGGTATTTGGGGAGCAGCGTGACAATAAATACAGATTAAAGAACTGAAGTTCACCTTTGCTTCGCTCACACATAAAAATTGCATGTACCAATGGCAACTTTCTCCTACACAAAACCACACTAAGACATTTTGAGCAAAGGGGCCACATGCATCGTGATTCACAGGGAAAAAAAAGGTCACAAAAGCAAAGTTTGATGCACTGGCGGATAAAAGGAGGCTGCTGTGATTCACCACCTGTCCTCCAGCACTGAATCCATCGGTTCCACGCCATCGGTGTTCACTTCATGAAGCTGATCAGCAAACTGGATCGCTTTCTGCAGCCGCTCCACGCCCTCCGAATCCCGGAAATCCACCAGGGCCAGGTGCTCCAAGTGGTCCAGCACTTCCACCGACACTTTCTGCTGCACAAAGGCACCAATATGGACAAAAAGCGTCAAAAATTAATAAGCTCAATAGTGCTACTTTAACTAAAAACTTATTACACGTCAAAACCAAAGTTTACAAAGAATCCTAAAATCACTAAGGCTRGAAAAAACCTTTAAGGTCGTCAAATCCAACCGTCAACCTACTGGAAGGGACCCGCTGATTCCGTGTTAAATTAGCGCGCGTTTTATCCTGTTTCTACCCTCATGCCTGCCGCGGGACAAACCGTTGGTACCTGCGGCGGGAGCGTGCTGTGCCACCTCTCCGGGAGCGGGGGGACCCGCCAGGCGCGGAGCCACCGCCCGAGCGACAGCGCCCGCATCGCGCCCCTCAGCGCCTCAGGGAACCGCTGAGCGCCTCAGGGAACCGCTGAGCGCCGGACGGAACCGCTCAGCACGGACGGAACCGCTCAGCGCCGGACGGAACCGCTGAGTGCCGGACGGAACCGCTCAGCGCCTCAGGGAACCGCTGAGCGCCGGACGGAATCGTTCAGCGCCGGACGGAACCTCTCAGCGCCTCACGGCACCGCTCAGCGCCGGACGGAACCGCTCAGCGCCTCACGGCACCGCTCAGCGCCTCAGGGAACCGCTCAGCGCCGGACGGAACCGTTCAGCGCCTCACGCTCCGCTCCGCGCCTCAGGGAACCGCTCAGCACGGACGGAACCGCTCAGCGCCGGACGGAACCGCTCAGCACGGACGGAACCGCTCAGCGCCGGACGGAACCGCTCAGCACGGACGGAACCGTTCAGCGCCTCAGGGAACCGCTCAGCGCCTGACGGAACCGCTCAGGGAACCGCTCAGCACGGACGGAACCGTTCAGCGGCTCACGGCTCCGCTCCGCGCGTCACTCGGGGCGCACCGGATGCGCGTCAGTCGGCGGCGCGCCCGGCCCGTATCGGCGCGGCCGCCGCGATGAACAGTGTGGGCGAGGCGTGCACCGAGCTGAAGCGCGAGTACGACCAGTGCTTCAACCGCTGGTTCGCCGAGAAGTTCCTCAAGGGCGACAGCGCCGGCGACCCCTGTGGGCAGCTCTTCAAGCGCTACCAGCTCTGCGTGCAGGTGCGTCCGGGCCCGGGGCACCGGGCCCTCTTCCATCCCTGCCCGAGCATCCTTCCCCGTGCTGACCCTTCTTACCGCCCTCCTGGTACCCCAGCAGCAGTCTCAGCCYTCGCCGGTGCTCAGCGTGCTGCTCYGGRTTTGTCYTKCCCTGTGTSTGTCGGTCATGTCATGGAGTATTTGACAGGCGTTTCCYGTTGTGTTTTTATTGTACATAACTTCGTAAGGCTGTTGGTGTAGAGGCGGCAGCTCGCTTCCGTGATAGAATCCGGACTGTACTTCAGTTTGTTCTCAGTACGTCCTTGACCAACTTTAACTTGAAGCTTCATTTGAAACAGCCTTGTCACTACTTTTTTTAGATCACCTTTTTAGAGAATTTCCAATCTTCCAGGCAACAAGTGATAGGACAAGAGGCCATTGACTTAAGCTGCACCAGGGAGGTTTCGGTTAAACGTGAGGAATTTTTTCAGAGAAAGGGTGATTWGACATTGGAATGGGCTGCTCAGGGAGATATTAAAGGAAAGACTGGGCATGGCCATGGTCTGGTTGACATGGTGGTGTTGGGTCATAGGTTGGACTTGATGATCTTAGAGGTTCTTTACAGCCTAATTGCTTCTGTGATTCTGTATTTTTGTACCAAAGATTACATCACAACAGCCCTCTAAAGAACTGTCAAGTTTTATTATTTGGCTTTCCTTTTCTTCTTTTCAGAAAGCAATAAAGGAAAAGGACATTCCCATTGAGGGCCTGGAATTCATGGGCCCGAGTAAAGGAAAGACTGAAAACTCCTCTTGATGTTGGCTGTATGGGTGGAGTCACTAATATGAGCCTTTGGCCTAAGCACCATCCCCAGTGTACCACAGATGCCACCTGGATAAGACCTTTAGACCTTCATTAACTGCTTTCTAGGAAGCCAGGAATCCTTTCTGCTTCTGAAAACAAACAGCTAAAAGAAAAAAAAAAAAAAAGAGACTGGATCATGTGGTAACTGCTGCCTCCTTTCCAGTGAATGTTGGTGGTGGTTCTGCATCTAATGGCTTAAAAATCCATGTGAACTAACTTCCTACTGAATGTACTCTGTAATAGGGGAATGCTGGTTGGGGTGGGCTGACATAGTTTCTTTGTGACTGATTTATTTTGCTTATTTATATAAYACTTGAAAGCATCTAAAAAGAATATGGAAGGGGTTGATGTGCTTTCCATCACCTCTGTGCTGCTGAATTTTGGTGAACAAGTTTGTTTCATGTGATCCTGAATGCTGAAGGGCTTAAGCACGGTTTTGTGTCAGCAAATGGTTTAAAGGCATTACTGAACCTGCAACAGCTTGGCTAAAATAAATATAACCAGGYTATATTTTGTTCAAGTAGGTAACTGTGCAGTAGAGTCTTGATTGTGACCTCTAGGAGGGATGGAGGTGGCCTGAAGAGGAGRCTTTTAATGCAGAGGTTACTTCAGCCTTTTCTGAGGTACTGACACAACCATGAACTTGAATTCTCTCTCCTTTAGCATTACACATTCCTGTGGTTTGATCCTAACACAGGGATGGGACAAAGCGGCCCCCTCTCCTTACACAGATGTACAAGATAYTATGGCCTGGGGACAAAAGATAAGTTAACTTTCCTAATTCTAGAATTACAGCAAAGAAAAAAGAACCCATCACTCTCTGCTTTTAGTTACTACTAATTATTTAAAGGTTTTACTTTAAAAAAAAACCCAAAAACTTGCAGTTCTTGAACATTATAGCTGGCCCATCTGCACCGCAGCCCGTCACAAACCCCAGACAGTGAGTCCTGTGGGCCTTGTGCAGATCAGGAACTGCTGCAGCCYGGGGCTGTCCAGGTGAGCCACACTCCTGTTCTCAGCTGCAGAGAGCTCCTACAGTGTCAGCACAGGGGTTAAACAGCACTGAAAAACCAAACTGTTGAGGAAGTGCTGCATGACTCCTATAAATAACAATAGGGATCTAAGGGAAAGATCTATAAATAGCATTTTGGAGACTGTCAACTATGTAGTTTTTCTTTTTTAAGGAATAATACACAGAACCAGTTTGCTTTTCTATGATCTTCACAAAACCAGTTTGCTTTTCTATGATCTTCACGTAGGACTAAATCTAATGTAATTTTGTCAGCTTTTAAACTGTGCCCATCAGTGCCTGGTCCCTTTAACACAGAAAACTTGTCTCAGCAGTCTTACTGGTAAGAAGATGAAAAAAAATTGCACTGAAACATGGGAAAGGGCATTCTGCAGTACCCATTTTGTGAGTCTCTCTTACCTGTCAGTCCTTTCAACAGCAAGATGCCAAAGCAGCTGCTGCATTCTTCATTTTGGGAAGAAGCGAATTAATGATAGCTGAAACAGCTCAGTTTCACATCATGCAAAAAACATAAAAGTTACAGAAAGAATTGGGAAATGGTTGACTTCTAGTGAGCAAAAACTTCAAAATGAAGATGTACTGGCACAGAATGTACCTGGCTCATAAATCCCTCCTACTTTAAGCAGTTTCTGCATGACACAGTACACATGGATGTAAGCAGTAGAGTCAAAATTGTGTTTTCTTCTGCAAAACTTGTGTGAGAGACAGACTGCAGCTTTATGGGAAGCAGAGTGGTGAGCAAGATATATACTGATGTACTTGAAAATTYGAGAGCTGAAGGTGAACACTGTAAAGGCACACAGAACTTAGCTCATCTTTGCTGCCACTCCCTCTGCCAGAAGGGACCAAGAGAAAATCACCTTCGTGACCGTTAATAAATATTGCAATAGCTGATGATGGAGAATGTGCTTCAGTATATGTTAAACTTTCATCTGCATACTTGTTCTTCTAGCTGTGAATTCAGAGTCATCAGTTAAATCATGAAGAGTATGAAATTGATTCGTGTCCAATGCCAAATGCATTCTTGTTTTATCAGACACAGGAACAGCTGCTAACTTTCACACAGTCAAATGCTTTTGCTCCTGCACTGTGTTCTGTGGGCAATCTTAATGCTTTAAGCAAACATTGAACTAAAACACTTTTAAGGATTCCGGCTAACCAACAAGTCAAATCCCAAATTCGCGTTCAGAGTTGTTTATTTAAAGGACCCCATCACAAGTACATACAGAAGCCATACCACCACTCAGCTTCATCACAGAAGAAATGCAGRGCTTCGAAATTATGACCCCAGAAGTGACGATTCCCACTCAACATTCTGGTTCAAGRTGGGGAGAGCCACAGTTCTGGCAGTGGTCAGGATCTTGGTTTTAATCTTCATAACCGGTTGGGAGAGCGTTCACGTGGGGGTTGTGAAACAGTGTTTTGTTCCCATCACCCCAGGGGAAACGCTGTTGAAAGAAGAAAAAAACAAACCAGTGGCAGCTCCTGAACAATCCCTACAGCACCAAAGAGAAACCAAGAGCATGGCAGACTCAAACATCAAYTCCCCCAGGCAACTAGTGACAGGACAAGAGGAAACAGCCTCAAGCTGTGCCAGGGGAGGTTCAATCTGAACATCAGGAGGAATTTCTTCACAGAAAGGGTTGTTAAACATGGGGATAAATTGGGCAGGCTGGTGGGGTCACCATCCCTGGAAGTGTTTATGTAYAGACTGGATGTAGCACTTAGTGCCATGGTCTGGTTGACATGAAGTCTTTTCCARCCTAAATGATTCTTGACAGGTATCTGTTCCCAGGATGCTGGAAGGAAGATTTGGAAAACTGTCTCCCTTAGCTAGGAGCCACAGTCTCGAACACAGKCCAATCYTTGTTCTTGCTTAAACAKCAGCTGTACTGTATTATGAGGACCCCAGTTTTGAGTATTTTGGGATCTCCACTGTTAGCTTTTAGATCTGTGTTAGTTTAAGCACAGCATCTCTAGGACTTAAACATTTTCCAGCAAGACATTAGGAGCATCACTTGGAGGTAGGAAGGCCTGGGAATACCATGGGTACTTCATCTGAGCTGTGAGAAACTCTCTTACTGCCTCAGAAACAGCCCAGAGTTGAGATCACAGCCAGCTCATGCAGCAGATGAGAAAGCAGAGGTGCTGCAGCAATCTCAGAGGRAGCTCTGCAGTCCTGGAGGAAAAGAGAGCTCTTAAACATCGCAAAGGTACCTTGGTCCTGATCCTGAGGTGGGAGTAGGGCACGAACTCGGGCCTCTCGTGCTCGCCGTGCTGTGCCTTCAGRTAGCAGTTGAGCATGCACACGGCCACGCCGGGCAGCGCCACCACGAAGGACAACGTCTTCCACATGCGGGCTGGACGAGGGGACAGCAATCACAACAACAGTCACCACTTTCATTAGCATTACTGACCCGACAGCGCGCTAAGTACGATTAGCCATTGAACGAGGCAATAATGAACCCTAAATCCCACGCTCGAGCGCGGATCCCCTCCCCGTTGGTAACTGGGATCCGGGCTCACGGTTCCAGCCCCGCTGCCCCTGTAGAAACCCACACCGAGCGCCTGCCGCCCCCTGCACCCGCAGCGAAGGGCACCGGCCGTCAAGGACAGCGCCGCACGGGCAGCGAACCCTTGCTCCGCCCTCGCCCCGCAGAGCCCCGTTACCTCCGCCACCCTCGTGTGCCGCGGCTGCCATGCCGCGCGCCGGCGCGGAGCTCGGGGCGGCGGCGGCGCCGAGCAGCAGGCGGGACACCCGTCCGAGCGCCGCCATGTCCTCCCCGTCCGCACACCGGAACCGGAACCGGAACCGGAACGGGAACCGCGCGGGCGGAACCGGCGGCGGCAGCGGCCGCGCTGACCTTGAACAGGGCCGCGCGCGCGCAGGGGCGGGGCAGTGACGTCACCGCGGGGTGTCCTGAGGGGCGGCCCGGCGCCATCTTGGGGCTGAGGACGGGGCTGAGGACGGAGCTCCTCCCTGGGGCGGGACAGCCGCCGAGTGGCAAAGACCGAGAATCGCTGAGGTTGGAAGTGGAATGAGGGAACGTCGTGTCCATCCTGTGACCGAACCTCACCGTGTCAAACAGACCRTAGCACTCAGTGGCACGTCCAGTCTTTCCTTAAACACCTCCAGGGACGGTGACTCTACCAYCGTCTTGAGCAGCTCATTCCAATGTCTGATCACACTTTCTGTGGAGAAATTACTCCTGATATCCAACCTAAACCTCATCTGATGCAGATTGAGGCTGTTTCCTCTTGTCCTGTTGCTATGGCCTGTGAGAAGAGGCTGCTCCTCACCTGCCTACAACCTCCCTGTCAGGTAGAGAGTGATAAGTAGTTAACAGAGTGAAAAGTTCTGGGGCTGTGAGGACAAGGGAGAGTGCTGGGTGCATCCCAGGCATGAGCGGATCAAAGGACTCCTCAAATGGGGCAGTTCTGGTACTAACGTGTTTTTAAATTGTGTCCAATTTACTGTGTCCAATTGTGTCCAATTTACTGTGCAGCATAAAGGAATGGTAAAATGGCCAGGATCTTGGAAGGCTATTGTGAAACACAACTTGGCATAAAAATACTGCTCAGTTGTTTACTGTATCTTGGCAGTATAAACTGTTAAAAGTGCTTTAGAAGTGCTATGGTTTCTTTGCTTCCATACCAAAAGAAGTTATTCCCAGGTGGTACTGTATGTTCCTGCAGAAGTATTCTGTCTTTATGGACATGATACATTTTGTACAGAATAGCCTTCAAACCACTAGGACTCACTGTGAGCACTCACATCTGCTTTGCTAAATCCACATTTTGGATTTTTAGCATGGRGGTAGATTTTGCCTTTCCACCCCTTCATCCTTTGGATTCAGGCTTATGAGATGTCTAGTATCAGACTTCTAATTTAAAAGGAATTTGCATGTGTTTTTTGTTTTGTGGTTTTTTTGGGGCGGGGGGGGGGGGAACAGAAGATCTGAGAATTATTTTGTACAATATTTCAGCAATGAAACCAAGATTAAGTTCTGTATCCTAAWGCAAATTTGTAGCGGGAGCTACATAAACAAAACTACTCTTGTTTGTAGCAAAAAGAACTTYAAGTAAGCAGCAGAAACTAATGTTTATGAATGAGAAAAAACGAAGGATCACCAAAACAAGAAAACTTCTGTCTAGGATGAGGAAAAGTTCTCTCTAAACTGAAACAGATTTGTGAGTTGTGCTGCTGCTGCAGCAGTCTCAAAACACAACATGCAAGTGTTCAGCAGGAGGTGAAAGCAGCCAAGGTTTGTTTCTCCCTCACACCTTTACTCCTCTAACCGTCTGGAAAATGCTCTTTGGAGAAGGAAATGCTCACAGAGAGCAGGCAGTAGTGGCAACTCTTAGTGCAGCTGCCCCAAGTGCACCTTGTTTGAACGACTGCAGCAAGCTGGTAGAGGCGGAGTTCTGTAGAGAGGAAGTTGACTCACTACAGTGAAAAATAATGTTTKTAGTGCAAAAGCTCGGTTTTATATGCACTGTGCACAGAAATGCTTGTGGGAACACAAAGCTTTGGTTTTCAGGTAATGGCCCTAAATTTAGTGAGTTTTGARAGCTTCCATTCAAGTCTGATTCAGAATCAAAGGCCACTTGCCAAAGACTCGACTTTCACCTTTCTGTTACTTTTTCCAGCTGCAATAGTGGGTGGCAGAGAGAAGGCACGGACGGATAGCAGCGTGAGTCACGATGAGATGGGAGGGATGTATCGCCGGCGCTCAGAGCAATGCCGGCCCGGCCCGCCTGGTGGCAAACTGCTTTCACTGGAAGCGCCTCTCCGTTCAGCGGGTGTGGGAACAACAATTGCGCTCTCTGGGATTGCAGCCTGTAATCTCATCCCCGTGCRTTTTTGCGTTTTCAGGGCCCTGCTCATCCCTCTCGAATAGCAATATTGCCTCCATCAGATACTGTCTTAACATACGCGGATTTCGTGCTGCAGAGATAGCGTCTGTGTCTCAAACTTCACAGAGTTTSTGGGGGGCAAAAGTTTTTTCATCTTCTCCCTGTAGTCCTAGAACGGCAGAAATCAATATTCTGACATCTGTAAATCCTTTGTTCCCCTTTTCACCAGGGCTTTATCAGCTTTGGGAGGGAGGGATGGGGGGGAGAGGGCATTGAGAGAGCCATTGTCCCTTCTCTCGGGAATGATCTGGAACTACTATGCAAATCTCCATTTAAAGACCCTGGGAACTGGGGGAGGGCTTTAGCTGGGAGCTCGGCGGGAGGGGAGCTCAGCATCCCTGCTCACACACTCCTGCCTAGTGCAAGGAGATGGGAAGAGCCTTTTGAAGGAGCAGAAGAGACATTTTGTGCTTTGTGCGCTCCTGTGAGGCTTTTCTCTCCTTATGTCTCCTGCTTTGTGCCTCTTTTTCTGCCTGCTTCTTCTAAATGCTTGCATAAGAATTGGGGAGGTGAGAGATCCARGAGCTGCGATTAGCAGTGATGAAGTGAGAAGGGTACAGRGTGCWGCACTTCTGCCCCCCTCTCACATCYTGGAGTCTCCAGCCAAACAGTGGAGCAGCTGCAGTGGTTCTTACACACCTAAATCCCGATTGCTGGCATTGGCATATGGCACAGGCAMAGTTTCAGTAAAGCAAATGATTCAGCTGGTCAGGAGTAGTGGAGTAGAATAATTTGCAGTTCTCAAATTATCACGTTGTAGCCAGGTCTTAAAAAGCCRCCTCTTACAGGAGCAAAGACCCACAGAGCAGAACCTGCTTTGTKAAACCCTGTGGTCTGTCCTGGCTTGGCTCCGAGTTCCTTGTCACCTGTTTTGTATTAGGGCAGGGTCATGCTAACTGCCAGTTTCCTGGAAGTTATGTAGGATCCTCCCGTAGGCCTCATGGAAGAGGAGATATCCTGACTTCATAGCCACATGGATGAGCAGGACAGTGGGGGAGGGATCCGTATCTAGGCATTTTTATGTTTATAACTRCTGTAAGGGCAGTCATAGTTCTTTTGATTTCCTGACCTTTATTTTCAGATTATATGTCTGGTTTATTTTTTAAACTTTGGGGGGTTTTGTCTTCCAGAAAACTAAAAATTACTTCTGAACAATGACAGCCCGGAAAATAAAACACATTATCTTCTGGGCAGGTGAAATGTGGCTGTTTAGAACTCTCACCTTCTGTCAAAACCATAGGAGCACAAGCCCTGAGATCTGATGCTCTGCTACCTCCCACGTTTAAGCCAAAGCAGTGTAAGCCACTGATGTTTGTACTGCAAGTACTTTACTGCTTTGTGGAGGGAAAGTGCATCACAAGCGTGGTCTCATGTGCACAATTGGGTCTGAATCTGCTCTCGTTTTTCCATGTGTAACTCTGGAATGACTCAGCTGGCTGGGGTGCACCCCTGGAATTGTGCTAGCTGGAAACCARCCTGGACATGCCCTCTGGCTCCTGTACGTGTCCCCAGTACCTGTGCACGGCTCCCTCAGCCATGCAGATGCTTTTCTGAGTACACTTGTTTGCATGGGGGCTGGTGTGTGAATGCACATTCTTCTCATCCATGCCTCACATACGAATGCAAACACACATTCTCGAGTGCACACAGCCATTCCCTTTCTCTCATACACATTTGTGCACATACACAGACCTTTTTGAAAGCTCTTGTTTTCAGAAAGGTTTTATTTATAGGTCCTGCCTGGTTGTGAATGTGAAAGGGAGAAAGCCCCTCAGAGGGTTCCTTTCATGTGTAAATCAGCCTAGGCTGAGAGCATTGGGGTCACTGAGAGGAGGATTTCACTCTTAATTACTCAGAGAGAAAGCAGGCAGGGGACTTTCTCAAACTAATAGGGCTGTTCTCTGCTGGGGAAATCAGCTTGAGACGCCCAAATTTCTCTTGCATCAGACTTCGGGCTCTGATTCACAGGCCTCTTTTGCCAGTAGCAAGAGCTGTCGATGTGGCATTTGGAACAAACAGTTCAGCTTCCAAAACAGCTTACTTATTAAAGATGGTTATGCTCCCTCTGATAATTGGGTGTTCTTTGGAGACCAACAGAAGAGCTGACCTAGCTTGCTTTGTTTTTATGCTGCTTTTATTGACAAAGATATTAGTATGCAATACATATATCTGTGACTCCAYCTGAGGACCTCAGTATTCTTTCAGACCTGAAAACTCACACCTCTCTRTCAAGCAGAAAAATGTTGTCCTGAGATTAGTCCAGTAAGCAGGACTCTGAACTTGAACTTGAAACCAGCACTGAATTCCCAGTTAAGCCACAAAATGCCTTTGTATCCTTAGCTGTGGAATGGAACAATCTCTCTAGAATGGGGCTGTTAAGAACAAAAGTCAATATATATTGTGATACTCTTGGTAATAAGGCTGTGAATGCCAAGGTAAATGCGTGTGTCTGAAGAGATGTGTCTTTTTCCTGGGATGCAATGCAAGCAYGGAGATTCCTCTGCTGAAGTAGCATTGTTGCCTTTCATCCCTAGTCATAAAACTGAGTCTGGACATCTACTGCAGAGATGAGAACTCCCAGTCACAAGTCATTGACTTGTCTAGAGGGATTCAGAGGCTGCTTAAGCCACCACACACTAATAGGAGGTGTAGCTGCCAGTAGTTTCAGGGAAGAAATCTATGTTGTCAAGTGCACACTCATACAAGTGTGTAAGTGTGCACTTAGATGCTTTAACTTTACTTGAGGAAGAGAAATTTACACCTTCTCATCTGTACTTCCTTTTCATATATGGCCTCTGCTTTTCCAAACAGGAAATAAATACATTGAGGGCTGAACATGCCCAGCCCATGCACAGATAGCCTCCTGGAAGCCTTGAACTGGGATTCTTAGAGCTGTGTTAGTTCAGCTTGCCTGGGTAGGTGGAGGGTTTGTCTGGGAGCACCTGTTGGAGGGTGCTGGCTCATAGTGGTGGGAGCCATTGGCAGATGAGGTCAGCAGTCTGAAGTATCTGCGGAGGTCAGAGGGAAATGAATGGGTCATTTCTCTTGYAAATGAAGATCTGCAACCTGGAGCAGCCTTAGCAGAGCCCAGCATGTGGGTCCAGGCTGTTTCTTTTATGAGCTGATAGAAATGGGGCCCAAAAGGACTTCCCTGATGGAGTTCTGTCACAGCCTTGTTATCTTTCCCTCCTGCAGCATGCACTGGGTGTAGAATATGGATTGGGGRTTATCCTGGCTACCATCACAGTCAAGGGGATGAAGACTTTATGTCTGCATAGAAAACCTTGGKCTGCAGGGCATCCTTATTGCCATTCCAGGAGGAAAGTCTTGCTTTAAGATGTAGGACASATGTATATTTCTTCTTTAGTGCTCCTTTTAACCCAACTGATGCTAAAATGAGTAAATCCAAGGGCAGCTTTAAAATAATGCACATAACTGACTAATGGATTAAAAGGCTTGGGTTCTGTTCTTTATTCTGATGGTAAATTAGTTTGCAAAGCCTCATGAATGCCTATGTTTCACTTTTTCTGTGAACCACTGAAGAAAGGTATACTTTTTTGTTGTAGTACCTTGAGGATTTGGGGTACAGGGTGCATTACATATACAAAATATTGCTGTTAGAATTGTCTGTCAGTGAAATCTCTGCTAGCCTACTTTTATGCAACCATGTTACTTTCTCTGAATTGTTGATTTAAAATTAATTTTGATGTTATATAGACGATGTCAGTTCCCTCTTGCTGTTTTCTGTTTTGTTTCTTTGCAGACCACCAGGGAACTCATTTAGCTGTAATGGGAAGTGGAGACACCTCGAGGAGAAGGTCGAGACAGACAACAGCAGTTACAGTCGATAACATCTCTGACTTTCCTCGATTACAGGTTTGTGTAACATGCACATGATCTGTGCATGTCATCTTTCCTATATACAGGTATTTACAATGAGGCAGGACATGAAAATAACTTTGTAGGAGCTCTAGGAGCAGTTTCCTATTATTATCATTGTCTTTCCACAGCCTCAGATAGAGCAGGACAGGGTAAGGGTTTTAAGGGAAAGCAGCTAAGGTTGGAGTAAATGTACTCAGGGTTTTCCCTCACTGCTGTGATATCACTGCCATGACAAGCARCTAGAGGTTAGAACAGTTCTGGGACTGCCAGAACTTACATTAAAGGGAAAAATGAACTTATGTTTAAATTTTATGTCTCAACCTCTGCTGTGTGTAACGGATTGTTTTTCGTGGCTTTCATATCTATTTTCCTTTAGAAACCTCAGAAGAACTGTCCACCCTTCAAATCTGTTTTGATGTGTTTTAAATGCATGCGATGGAGCACATCCACTCTCAGTAGGTTGCAGAAAGAGGCCATAAAATCATAACACATCTTTGGTGGGGTAAGCTTGTTCTTTATTTCCTAGAAGCATTAGCCAGCTTTATGCTATTTTGTGTAGGAAGAGCTGCAGGAGAAGATGAAATTTTCCTTAAGGCTCAGAGATAGTTTCATGTTTGGGGTAAGGCTGAGGTTAGCTGTGGAGCCTGTGTCCATGCAGTAATTTGACAGCAGATATGGGCACACAGTAATGCAGGCTCTGAAAATCGCAGAAGCCTGCTGAGTTATTGTGAGCTGGAGGAGCTTTTCTGTTTGTGGGYCCATGGGTCTGTCTGCCTCACATTGTGCAGACATAACTGAGACATAAAGGAGGCTGGCAAATTGCAGAACACTGATGGAAGAGGGGACGGGGGCTGAAGAAGAAAAGTTAAAGTTCGTAGACAAAGGGCTCAAGCCTAGCTGTGAATTTCTAGCAGGTATTTGGTCTTTAAATGAAAGCGTTTGTCAAGTAACAATCTGATTTAATGTGGGAATTGGATAGATGTCTGCAAAGGTTTTTTGGTTCATGGTTGATTACAGGAGATTTAACAGAGAAAGCAGTTTCATTTTCTCCCAAGGTATGTATTGGTTCACATACCAAAACTATGTACAGCAAGCGGTATAGATGCCATCACACAAAGTGAGACACAGATGATGCATAAAATATTTCTACAGATTGTGACTGATTGTAAATAAAGCATATAGCTAAATTTCCTTCTGGTAGTGTTTGACCTTACCATTAGCACCACTGTTGGATTATCCAAGGCTTTGCATCAGCCAGACTTTGCTACACCTGGCTGCTGGTCTGTGTCCCCTGTCCCACAGACCCACTCCTCTTTTACTTGGGCAATGCACCTGCCATTTCCATTTTGAGCAGCACCTTTCTTGGACCCTTCATTATCGCCTGTCACTGCACTGGGACCTCAGTGTCATGATGTAGTAGTGCCTTGGCTGTACTCATCAGTGGCTGTGATCTGGCTGCATGTCTGTGTTGTGCCTGTCACCRAGCTGCTGGGACAGATGCATTCCCAGAGCCCAGCCAGCAGCTCTGTCTAGGCWGTGTGTAACCCCTTTTGGTGCTTGTCAGGACTCTGTTAGCAAATGTAACAGGCTCTGCACAGCAGCTTGGTAGGCAGTCCCACTACCACACCAGTAGCTGATGCATARGCTTGTAGTGGTTTTAGATTGGACCCTTATTTCAAGTTTGYTTTTGTTTRTTTGTTTTGTTTTTTRAAGTTTCAAAAGCGTTTTCTTGCACCCTGAAGCATTCCTGTCCTGGAGCCTTGTGAGTTAGTATGGACTCACAAGTTGTTGGTAGACRTGTCCAGAAAGTAGCACACATTGGTCATTCCTGTAAATCATTGGACTCTTCATAAATTTAATTCTGGGCTTTTCCTTAAAAGCCCTCTCCCAAACTGGACACAAGACAATGGACACCAGCAGGCACAACTCCCAGTGACTAGAATATTGTCACATATCCAAAAGCCTGGTGGGAGGAGCAGACATTAGGTCTGAATTCATCCTGGCAGGGAGATTTGGCTGAGAGAGAAGGAAAAGAAGGTCAAAGGCAGCTCCAAGGAAACGGCTTTGGTTTAAAATGTTTCATTAGAGTTTCCACATTGGAAATATAAAGTACAGGAATACAATTACTTGACAGAGAATTTAGTTAACAGTCGTGTATACATTCAGTGCTCTGTATGGAAGGAAACTCAATATATCCCTGGCCACCTCAGCAAAATCATGGGCTCMTTTTCATAAATGTGACTTTTTTTCCAAAATACTTTTGTTATCTGCTGCTTGGGCTTTGTTGCCTCAGGAGTCTAACCTCTCCATGCAGACAGGGCTGGGATTTTGGACTGATGCATATACCTGCAAGACCTGCCARTGTAGGGCCATAGCAGATGTCACCTGTGAGGCGGTAGGAAATGGGGTGTCTGTATGTCTTGTCTATGTTCTTTTGGGACATAGTCTGACCAAAGAACTGAGCAACTGAAATGTCATGGAGGAATATATGGTGTGGGTGGCTTTTCTTGTGGGAAGCCAGGATTAGTTTACCTYTGCTTTTTTTCTGGTTTAAGATGATATGAGCTAAAAATGTGGAAAGGCTTTGTTGTTACATCTCAGTGGCAGTTTTCTTTATTCTGGCCTAGAAAGAAGGGTTTCCCAACAGACTGGCAAAACTTGAGCACACATACAGTGCCCTGCAATGCTAATTCCTTACCAGACCCAAGAACAGCTGAAGTACAGATTGTCAGTCTTGCACACTGCTAACCTCTGTGGCATATTTGTACCYAGGTTCCTTTGTCAGCACTTCAAATAATTTTTATGCTCTCTCCTGGCTGTRCTGGGCAGTGTGTTGACAGGGCCCTCAGTGCATCAGCTGATTCTCTTACCCCTGTCCTACAGGTTTGGCTGCCTGTGCTCAAGGTCTGTCATGATACAGTGGAATGTAATCTGGGATCAGAGTGCTGTGAAAAGAGCTGTCTGCCAAAGACCTGGGAGAAGCCTGCTGGGGCCTCCCCACTTCTGTTAGGAGCCATGGCACAGAGCTACCCTTGTCCTCAGTCCTCATCTGGAGAGGGCTGCCTGACTGTGGACCTGGCTGTGGCTGATCCTGACTTGACTTCCTGGCTTGGCCTCAGACCTGGCACATCCCTGTGGGCACTTTGAGCTCCTGGCTGTATGTGGTCACTGTCACCAGACCTGCTCTGCTCTTCTTGCTTGGTCACTGTGTCGGTGTGCCCCTTTTACCAAGGTCCTTGCTGTCCTTGCTGCCAGCCCTGCTCACCTTTACTCCTCAGGCTCCCTAAGCTCCCCCACAGCTGCTGCTCTGCCCAGCTCCTGGCATGGACAACAGTACCTCTGCGTGTCTGAGACTCGGAGAGAGGATGGGCAGTGACATGACAGACATTACTGTAATGTGACAACAAGGAAGATGTAGCATTAGCTCTGTCTCCCTTCAGCTTCCTGAAAAACCAAARTGAAATTCAGGTCTATCGGCACGAGCCCGGGTGCCGGGAGAGCAGCCGGCAGGAGGAGCTCTCTGGACACGTCGCTGGATCATTCCCAGGCAGTTRGAGCCGCATGTTTCAAGGACATTACTTTATATCTGCTTTCTTGGGACTTCCTTGCAGACAAACCAGCAGCAGCAGAAGACAGGGGACACTTCGTGACACCGACGAGGCCCAGTGATTTATTTTAAATTTTTTTTAGACTTCTCAGCTTGTTTCTCCCACCGTGATGCTTTTATCTGTCATTATTTCAATATTTAAGGTATTCAGGAAGATACTGAGGATGCCTTTTGGTCCTAGAAGTGGTCAAGTGTTGTCTTTTCCAAGAAAGCTAGTGTAAGATGTCTTGGACAGCATCCTAACCACGGAGTGAAGAATTCCAAAACAATGTTTGTCTTAGCATAGGAAGATATCCTCCTGCAGTCCTCATGACCTCTGAGGGGACCTGCAAGCAAAGAGCTCTGAAATGTATSGTACCACTCTGATTATTGGTCTGACAAAGTTATTCAAACAGTTCTGCCTCCTTGTATGCAGTTTACCTTTGTCTTCTGTGAGAAGTGKCTAGAGAGGACAGTAGTAGCTCTTTTTCACACCACAGTGTTCTCATTAGTTAGGTGCAAAATCTCATTCTACTTCTTAGAGCCAGTCCTACAGCCCCAAATTTCATGACCCCCATGGTCATTCCTCTGCACCACCTCTAAAAAATAATTAAGGTTTGTTTTTTTTTTTTTAATTGGTGAATTCTTTTACTTTCTTAAGTCTGTCCCTCATTTAGTTACTAAATGGGAACTGGGTGTCTTCTKGTCCTGAATGTTGCAGTATTAATTATTTTGATTCTGAATGTRCCAGAAACTATTCTAATGCATATCAGCATAAATTAAGTCAACAGAGATTCTTCAAATTTATCCTGGTGTTCAAGAGAATGGAATTCACGCACTTCAATTTACAGCTTATTAAGTGATCAGAATTAATGAACTCGCAATGACCTTTTCTGTTCTTGTTTACACGTTTTCTTCCTATTCACTCATAATGTACATGATTTAGAAAAAGCAGAGAGTTGAAAAGGCAGCGTGTGGGTCAGATATGTCCCATGGAGCACAGCATTGTGCTTCAGGCTTTAATCATATTTGCAAAGCTGCAGTGTAGAAATGGCACCTCTGTTGATGTTCAGAAACCCAGCTTGATTTTTAGARCCCTCTTTGCATTCTGAAAGCTAGAAAAACATTTGTACTGAGGAATGGRCAAGGGGTTCTTCAGAGTCACTGAAGTTTAATAGATGCTGAACAACTTCTAAATGCTTCATCTGATCAATTATAAAAATTTCAGTGACTTCCTATTATTACTGTGAGAGAACACTAATAATTTGTGAAAATACTAGGAAATCAAAAAGGGAGAACTGGGAAGCAGCAGTAATTTAGATACCACTGCACTTGTAGGTGTGAAGCAACTGGGTGATAGCTCTCGCATACCAATACCTTTATCTCTTCTCTGTCTTTTGCTCTAGAAAAGTTATAATGTGAGCACACAGAAAGATSTGTCACCAGGTAAATACAGGGCTTGTGTTTAGCCTCTGCAGAACTGGAGAATGGAGATCWGAAATTAGAAGGAAAAAGAAACCCTGATGTGAGGGAGTTGAGGGTGCCCTGCTAGAGCAGTAGTGYAAGTGTGCACAGGAACCCTGATTGTGACATTTTGAGAACCTATTTACTAAGGGAATGGAGGYAGATGGGGCATTAAAATGCTATTGTAAGAGAGAATGAGGGATTCCTGAAGAGGAAAATGCTGCGATCACAGCAACCCATACACAGCCTGCTTGAGGGCATGCACGTGTCCCAGACATTGCTGGGGTAGCCGAGAAGCTTGGGAAGGTGGCATATGAGGCATTTGTGCAGGGCGGGGTGCGAGGAGTATGGACTAAATCCCTGTATGGGAGAGGAATGGCTGTACATAGTGAAATGCCCACAAGAAATGAGAAATTTCTTGAGGCAGCTGCCTCACCCTAAGCAGTTCTGTTGATGGCTGCAGAGAGTGAGGGGGGCCAGGGAAGCAGATGGGAAAGGATGTTTTAAGCCATGTGGGTTGGTTCTGGCCATGTATGACTTGCTGGAAACCAGAGAAACTGGTTAGTAACTCAAGCAGGCCRGCAKGGAGCCCAGGGCTGGACAGAGCTCCARGCAGAGCCACTCAAGTTAGCTYACCCTGAAAACRGTCCCTGCAGAGCAGCTGCAACTGCCTGTCTGGCTGCTCYCCTCTGTGCTGTGCAGAGGTGGTGCATCTCAGGGGCTGCCAGGCACTCCCTGTGCCTGGAGGTCCCATGCAGGGACAGATTGTACCTGGAAGTTGATCTATTCCCAGGTCTTTTTACCTCTTTTTGTTTATGTACTTGCACTCCAATGTTACAAGATGAGCGATCCTCAAAGGCAAGTGTAGTGAAGTGACACAGTACTCACTGAGGATTTGTAAAAARCGGGGGAGGAAAGCCCATGGTTGCATCCAGGGAAGGCAGAGCATGTTGGATTCACAGGACTCRGTTTTAAGTACAACTGACATAGAATTCCAATTGAAAAAAAAAAAAAAGTGGCTTGATACAAGTTTCAAGTGCTGCACTATTTTCTGAATTTTTTAGCCTTTTTTCTTCTTACCTTCTTAGTACTGAGTATTCAAGGTCACAAGACAATAACTTTATAACAGTGCTAGTATTTCCAAGTTCTGTTTCTTTAAAAAGTTCATAAAACTTGTCACAATACCCCAGTAAAGCTCTTTCTGCTGGGCTATCTAATCCAAAGTAGTTTGTATCAGATTTATGTTCTGGCAGCTCTGTGATAAACTTGGACTCTACCACACTGCAAACACAAAAGATTACTTAAAGTTGTTGTTACTGAATTTGAAGGACTCTTTTGTTTCATGGATCCACACCCTCCTACCAGGGCTGTGGTCCCCAAAAGCTCTGTACCTTTTACATTTACAAACTTTGCAAACTGAAATGAAGAAATTTTCACTGGTGACAATTTATTATTTTGCTAGATTTAGCCTGTTCTTTTTGTTAAAATTGTGCATGTCAAAAACCACAGTTGAAGATACAAAGTATTGGAGAATTCAGTGAGGTGTGGTATTTTGATCAAGGGATCCTTGAGATGTAAAAGTTAGGTTTCCCATCTCTCACGTAAGTCTCCTTAAACCAGATGTCTCAATTCATAAGGCTGCCCTGAAACTTTGGATCAATCTTGTAAAGTTCCTAGAGAAAAACAGTTATGCAGAAAATTATCAGAGTCTCGATACCTTTGGTGTGAGGCCTTGAAGGCTTGAGCCTGAAAACATAAAAGACTGAAACTAATGTCAGTCACACCCTCAACACAAAGATTATAGGTGTAACCAGAGGAGGAATTCATCACAAAATCTCTCTGATCTGAAGTCAAGCAGAGCTCTGGAAACAGCTGCCAAATACCCAAGGCCAGAGACCTCTCATCCCGGGGCTGGTTCATCACCTGTGTTATCCGGTGCTCTAAAGCTTGTTCTATTCCCAGTTTGTGAAAAGAGGAAAGATTTCTGACATCGTTTGTAGAAATTGGAATGTTTTATTAGAGGTTTTGTTTGGTGGGTGTTTTTTTTTTTGTTTTTTGGGGTTTTTTTAATGTTAAAATAAGTAAATATTTGGCTGAAGGAATAGTATTTTTTTTTTTACTGTGACTCCAGGAGAAGCAGATATTTACTATCTCTCCACTTCCAAGTGAGAAATTCACCTTATAACAGCAGGTGTACCTTGAGGTTGCTGCTAACAGTGATTAGCATCTCTAATAGTACAATGGTCGGTACTGTCTGACTGCCCCTGGAGCAAAAAATCAGTTCAATCATTTATAATTCATCTTTAAATTACTTGTCTTGAATAGGCTATATATTACTGGTGTACGACCATGCAATCTGGTGTCTGTCTTGTTTCTGTACTCATGACTATCACTATTTTGTGTATTCATTGCCTGATTCTGCTGATATCTGTAAAACACTCATGACATTTGTAGGTTTTCTTCTGATGTTGTGTCCAAAACACATGACTCCAGCTCAGTGGGACTGGTGGAGGGTCACTCTGCATTACTCTGAGRTCTGCTGGAAGTCCAGGCGTGCACAGGCAGCAGCTGAACTGGGCAGAGACAGGCAGAGGACACGGTGAACTTCTCAGCTGGGTTTTTGTTTCCAGCCCCATGCTCTGTACTGTTGTGTTCTGCTGTGAGAATCCTTCAATTCTTCTTCCCTTTGGGTCTTTAATGCTAGCAGATGGAAATCCAGCTCAACTTTCAAAAACTCTGAATAATTTATTAAGAACAAAATTGTTGGGTCTGAGAGCTGGTTCCTTCTCTTTTTCTTTCTCCTTTTCTCTCTGCAAACTGCCTTTCAGAGGCAAAGTTTCCAATTACAGGTCAGGGAGGCAGGTTTAATCACACAGCAGAGCCCTTGATGCAGCATTAGAGAGTGTTATTTATACACCTGAATTAATAGGGATGCAGCATTTCAGTTGAGAAGAATAAGGTGGTTTTTGATTTCACTCTTTTTATGTGAAACAAACCACATCAGATTCACTGGGCTTTTTGACCTAAATTGTTGGGATTCTGAGTAACTAGCAAGCAGGTACTGTGCAGAGCTAGAGGAAAAAAAAGAAGCAAGGATAGACACAGAACTGCTTACATAGCAGAGGAACAACAGAAGCAGAATRTATTGGGAAAAACTGGGAGGGGATGGAAAGAGGAAGYGATTGGGAAAACTGAACAGAGTAGAAATGCACACATGCAGCTTTCTACTCCAAAGAAGACTTTTGGAGGGCAATAGCATCCACAGAAACTGAAGGGCAATGTCAGTCTCTTGGCACACAGATACCTCAAAAAATTATTGTGCATTTAGGGCAAAGAATAGGAGAGATGGAGCTGAAAMGTGAAGCATGTGAGGAGTCCCTGTTGCAGGGAATGGGATCCTTGTACCCTCATCACTTAGAGTCACTGTCAGCTTTTGCTGGAGGTATTGGTTCTGTAGTACTGAAAAGTAGTGTGGAATCCCGGACAGAATTGTTCCTGCAGTGCTGTGAGCTCCAATGTGACTGTTTTACAGCAGCACAGAAATTCATTTTCCCTGCTAATATGGATATGAAACTCAAATTCACTGTGGACTTTCATCCAGTTTTATCCCTGCATCTAACTTGTATAGTTTGGCTTCCTGTTTGATTTCTGCTTGGAAAGTCTGTGCAAATTTCTGGGGGCTTTCTGGACTCTTTTCAGGGTAAAAAGTTGGACTCCTGTGCCAGGAAGGAGCCCAAGTTATGGAATGCACTGAGTTGACTGAGATGCTGGTTGTCATTGTTTGGGCTCTGAGGTAGGTGTGTGTATCTCCCACTTGGCAGCTGTGTTGRGCCATGTGACAGGCAAGGGGGTACCCAACACCAGGCTATTCCTTCTGGTAGCAGTTCTGGTCCTGGTTCATAGATGGGGCACCTCTCCCACAGCATGCCCTGCAAAACCAAAATATCTGCCACATAAAAATCCCAGAGTGCCAGAGAGGGAGGGTWGCTATGTTTCAAAATAGCTAAAAGGCAGTTCTGTGGATATGGAGCAAATACCAGCAGCAAGGATACCAGATCTTATGTTCAGTATGTGGGACTTGGCATGGCTTTGAGCTCCTAGAAACTGCATTTTGCTGTGAGCGGTAGATTTCTAGAAATTGTACCCAGCAGTCTCTAAGCCTAGCTAAGAGACAGATGAATGTAACACAGTCAGTACCTATATGATATAATGCTTAAGAAAAAAAAGATTACCTCCTTACGTAAATTTGAATTCAATCCCAAGAGAATTTTTTGTTTAGGATACTTAGACTGTGAACCCTRTTCTCAGGTATGTGTGCAAATGATTGCCACAGTGCTGGAGCAGTATGTGCAGGGAATAGGAACTGATTCACCAGGTCCARAGTATCACAGTGCCCTGGCCATTGAATCTCTCAGCAAGTGTCTCCAGCAGTGTGTCAGGATCCAAAACTGGGCTGCAGGCTGGATGGAAACTCAGTTGCAGAAAAGAGGTCAGAAGCCTGAGAGAGCAAGCAAAAGAGAAGTGTTCAGCAGAGGAAGATGGAAACACTGTTCCCCTGGACGCAGTGGGAGCAGCCAGMTATGCTTCCCAGGCTTTGCATTGCCAACGGGAGGTTTTCTACCAGGCTGCCAGGGAGGAGGATGTGAGGTCTGTGTGCRCTCTCCCTGTGACATCCCTGTTATTACTGTCACTTGCAGGTGGCTGACACCCGCTGTGACAGAGGCAACCGAGGGTTTGGTGTTGAGCTGTACCAGACWACTTGTCTCATGTGTGATAGTCAGGCTGCCCTTCCAGTGGGAGGAGATTTAGAGAGCACTGTTGCTTTTTGGTATGTATGTGGGTTTTCTCCTCCAAAAATAGCTACCTGTTGAAGTGGGAGTATTTCAGAATGGGATAGGATTAGCAGTGGTGACACGGATGGTCGTATTTCAGGGCAAACACCTGTAAATCAGTCTAAGCCTGTAAGTAGCAAGCTATTAAACTGAGTTCACCTCAGCAGCACTTGCCCTGTGTCTGCTCCGGAGGGCTGGAGCCAGTTACCCAGCCCTCAGAGTGCAGCTGCTGCTCCAAGCTCAGCCTTTTCCCATCTTCTGCACCACTGCAAATGGAGCAGCTATGAATGTTAACAGCTGACAAGATAAAACACGTTAAAGAGGTGATGACATCTTTTTAATACATCATCTTTATTCCTACTTCTTTCTTATCCCATTTCTGGCCCCTCTTARGGCTCTGAAATGCTTTTCCTTCTTGTTTTGTTTTTGGGGGCTTTTTAGTAGAGAAATACTTTTAACGTTAGAGATGCTAGATCGAGTCTTCCCGTGTTGCCCCTTCTGTTCAGCAGAAAAGCTGCCAGCAGGGATGCATTGCCTGGTTTTCTAGAGGGGAAGCACACAGCTGTTGTAACATCCCATGCCCTTTCCAACCTGCAGGTGTGCGATGAGAGACCAGGATATTAATGTGAATCCTCTGTTATTGCCACTGGCTTCTGGTCTTTCARAAAGGACTTGACCATGTAGAATTTCTGAATGAACTCTGCAAACTCCTGTTTAATGAACTTTGCATCAGAAAGTGCTAGAAACACCTTTTCTATAGATAGATGGCTTAACAACCAAGTATTAAAACGTACTTTGTGAACATTCTGTACCTGTGACCTGGCAGTGAAAATGTTACCAGGTCACAGAGCTCAATCCAGTTTTCTCAGCAATTTCCGGAGTGGTTTCTGACATTACAGTATTTTGTTCTTGGGTTCCCTTGTTCCATTATTCTAGAAAATAGCAGCAACCTCACTGAGGCTCTGAAGACATGTGACATTTTTGACTAGTTTGTGTGTGCTGCTGAGATGGCAYAAGGAAAGTATCCTTGTTTTTTTCTAATATTKAAATATTCTRTTAGTKGCCCTCCTTTTTGTATCTTACATGTGCATATATATATATGTACACTTTCATATAACTTACTTTATATAACTTAACTTGTAATCTATGGTGAACCTATGAAGTTCTTAGGAGTTACTACTTCTTCAAGTCAGTTATATACATCATTCTCCTAAAAAAATTAAAAATTGGCATTCAAAACAATTTGCATCCAAATAATTCAAAGTGAATACCATCCCTCATGTACAAATTCAGAAAGTAATGTTTCAGCAAGGATTTATACATGTGAGAGAAAAATAGGAGTCAAAAGTTATAGAAGGATGTTTCTGTTAGTATGTGTMCTGTGTTTTCAGTAAGTGTTCAGAGGTCCTGGCTTTGGAGTTTGGGAATTACTGAGAACAATTGGTGTGCCTCTGAGGTGCTGCATTCATCCCTTCAGGATTGTGCTGACAGTCACTTTCCTTGCTGAAACACCTTGCCCTAGTTTTCTTCCAGGAACTAAGAGTGTTAATTCCTTAAGAAACTTTTGCTAATTGTAATGTAAGCAGTCTGAGGAGAGGAAAAGACTCAGCTGTATCAGAAAGAAGATCCAGTTCTGCATGTACAGTACAATGAATATTTGGCTGTGTCAAAACCCTGTTCCCAAATTTTCTCTGTGTTTTTGGGAAAGACTGCATTGCTGTGGAAAGCACTGTTGGCCTGGGTGTGTTGCTRGCTTAAAGCTGTTGATAAAAAATGCATTCTGTGCCATTGCTTGGGCAAAGAACATTTTATTTTCTAGTGGGCATGAAGAGTTGTCAGTGTCATTGAAATCTGGTAGCTCTGAATAGTTGCTGTAAATTTCATCTGGGCAATATCCCCAATTGTGTTAGATATAATTACATTCAAAGTTCTTTTTAATCATTTATTTGGAACATGTCCCAAGATTCAGCAGTTTTGGATTGGGACAGAAATTGAATTATTTATTATCAATTAGAGGTTGTCAGAGCCTTTGACACCACGTTGAGCTGGCATTGTTTGGTATCTGTATTAATGATCGTATAGATAAAAGCATTAAATTRTTGGTTGGAAAGCTTTTATTCTAGGCTGAGAAGGCTAGTTTGCATACTTGGCTGGATGCTTCCCTATACTCACTTGTCATTATGGCTCTGTTTAATCAAGTCAACGTTGCCTGTGGAATTGCTTGCCCATAAATTGATGAATTGAGTGTAAGAATAATTCCCCCTAGATTGAACCCAGTTGTGACTTCCCTTGCCATCCCAGCCCAGCACATTTAGACGCTTCTGCTTTGGCTGTGGTCTGCTACAGACCCTGGAACAATCTTTGTCACATCTGTTCTTTTCTTAGAAGAGCAATTTATTGACGGCTGATGGTGCTATGGCAGTGCTGGATGCTGAGCCTTTGTCCCCCCAGGTGAGGGGATGGAGTCCATAACCTCACAGGTGTTCCTGAGCTCTCTCACGGCTCTCTTGTGCATTCTTCTCTCATCCATGCCAGTCTTAACAATAATTTTTCTTATTGTGTTTTGGCACTTCACAAGAAACCTCAGCTTAAGAGGGAGATCACATTACAGAGGAGCATAGTGTGATCCCAGAAACATCACTGCAGAAAGGGAAACTGTCACAGCATCAGAGGAAAGGAGCATGGAGAAGATGCCTCTTGTCTTCTTGAGTAGCTGAGGACAAAGAATGCTCATGTGACATTGTCTTACCCCCATATCCTCTGGATTTTGTTGCCAGGGTTAGTATAGCCTTAGTGGGAGAAAAAAGAGGGGGGAAAGCCCTTCTGAGGACATACTTGCACCATTTTTTGTAGCAAATTGGTATTTTTTTCTGCCTGCACTCAGAGCTGCTGGAAGCTGTGTGCATTATACCCATACAGAAACTGATCCAGCATGTTACAAGATGTGATTTGAACAAGGTTATAAGAAGTTACATGCTAGATCTGGCAACTTCTCATATGATAACAACAATAATTCAGGATTCCCTCACCAGTTCTACTCCCCATTGGAGTTAGTTTCCAACATCCTCTGTGAATTCCAGTTTCTTGAAATTTATGTAAATTTCTCAGTGGGATCACTGATATGGGGTTTTTCTTCTGATTTTCTTTTTCCTACTTCACCCACACTTATCAAAAGCTGGGTTGTCCTTCTGTCACAAGGAAATTTTTCACAAACACAACTTTTCCAATTATTTCATTACAGCAAAGGAAACTGGGACTAGAGAAATAGAGTTCTCATTTTATTGGGAAAGGCTRAGATTTCAGAACCTTTTCCATTCCAGAATGTATCACATTTTAGATCAAGCCTTCTTACAAAATTAAACTCTGAAAACAGTTTTCTTTTTACCAGAGCAGTTCCTCTGATTTCTGTGTCTTTAAACTAAAAAAAAAAGGTATTTTATTTTATATTACTTTATCTAACTTTTCATATAATTGTATATGTTTTTATTTTTTTATTTTGAAAGGCTTCTTTAAACTATGTACATAGTACATCAAAAATGCCAGAATAGGCCTTTGGACATTATTTAAATACCTCATTAATTTTGTTAAACAGAGAAAACATAAAGTTTTTCAAAAGAGTTGGGCTTCAACATATTTCTTCCTTTTGCATTCCTCCACGCACAAACACTCATTATCTAGACAAATATTTTAATACTATGTAACTCTCATTCTTTTCAAATTGGTGACTATGTGGTAAGAAGTACCTCTTCCAGTGATCTCACTTGGAAAAGCTGAGGCTGCATGTATCCAATCTCTCAGGCTCAGTGCTGACTTCCACAAAGGAAAGTATGCAACTGGAATTCCTGGAACAGACCTCTCTATAAGTATGTGCTTTGTATCAAAGACASTATTTCTCAAGGAAAAAAACAAACCAAAACCCAAGCCAAGCAAAGCCCAGTCCATAACAACAAATCAACAAAAATAAAGCCACTTTTGTTATAAATCAGTGTTTGTCTTGACTTGCAGAAGGTACAATRGCTGCTTCATCCTCTCAAATCCTTCTACTTAGGAAAAAAAAGTGGAAGTGGAGAATGTGGCCTGTCGAGCTGCAGCATAATGCAGCGCAAACGCTGCGAGCAGAGTTTCTTTCCCAATCTGGTAGTGGTGTTTCTGAGTCCCAGCCTCCCTCTCCAGMAGCTGACAAGGAGCAGCAACTCTCAACTGAGGCAGACTTGGGAAATGACTAATTAGACAGTGATTGCAGGATTGCTTCCTGCCCTGGGTATCAGACCACAAGGGTGAAGCTTCATMAAGATGGAGTGAGTGCAGGAAACTGTGCTGTGCATACTTCCACAATGGGGGCATTATGGAGACATGCCCCGGAGGCTGCCGGCGACCGCGCTGAATGGATCCTGATACCATCGGGGAATGGAGTACCTGCTAGTTCAAAGCGAGMCTGAATGCAGGTTTTAATCCTTTCTGACAATTGTTGAGAGGAAATGGCCTTTCCTCTGACCTTATCGTTGTAAACAACAACTAGTCATCAGGTTTGTCCTGCTGAGGGAATAGTCAAGGTCTATGCAAGGATTTTACTTCAGATTTTTTTTTTCTTCTCTGATTACAATGCTTTAATTCTCTAGATCTGAAATGCATTCTCACCCCTTAATATACTGACTTMATGTACATTCTTTCTTAATTATTAAGTCCGTGCAGCTTGGCCTGGTTCAAATTAGCTCCTTGGAGCTGTAGGCACACATCCCATGGACAGTTTTGGTGCTCAGCCCTGTGGTTGTTTTTGTGATGGGCTGTTAAGAGATGCCTTTTGGATACACCAGTATCCCCAGAACTGGGTGTGAGACAAGCTGACAAACTCTTCTAGCATGACAGAGAATCACTAAGCTATTTTCACATTGGCCAAGAGGCAGGATGGGGAATTGCTGCTAGGCACCATTAGCGTGGCAGTTTTAGTATGATAGAAGGATGCAAACACTTCTGGAATTGCAGAGGTGGGTGGATTTAGCGCTGTGGATTCACATGGCTGTTAAGGCTAAGACAATACAGATGACAGAGGAAATGGGACAGTAGCTTTTGCTGCTCCTGGAGTTCAAGCCAACTGTCTGTAACCAGCAGGACAAAGGGAGGAGGCAGAAGGGGGCTGACCTGCCTCACTGACACAATTTTGTAGTGGTGAAATCCACTTCCCCCCAGATCTGTGTAGGAATCTGCCTCTGGCAGGGCCCCAGTATTGAGATGCACATCACTGTGGCCACCTGTAAGTATCCCCTTCCCGCTGCTGCTCATCAGGTGCTAAGTGGTGTGACAGAGATCAGCTGTCAGAGCCTTTCTGAAAGGGAATTTGCAGAGCTCTTAGGAAGGCGCTTCTGTGTCTGGTCATAGACCTTGGCAATGTATAGAAGGTTACTGATGGCTTTGTATGAATGGCTTTTTAATTCCAGTGGAGTTTATGGGTTTCATTCACATGTCTGCTCTTTGGTTCCCTGCACTAAGACAGAGAACAAGCCAGAAGAGATTCTCACTTGTGCTGCACAGTGTGGCTGATCACTGCAAAATGAGGGATGGGCTACACAAGTCAATATGATAAAACTTTCTGCAATTCACAGCTTTTTCTCTAGAGCAAAGGAACATTCTTTCCCTAAGATGATGAATTGTAATATTTTCTTGTTGTCCTGGTTGACCCATCCTTAATATCTGCTTCTCCAGCTTGTAAGGATTCTTGATACATGCTTGATAGCAGAAATGTGGTGTATTTGCAGCAGGCTGAAAGTCACTATGTATAGGCCCATATTTCTAGTGAGAATCCTGTAAGGGTCTGCAAATGAGAGCAGATTAAAAGCCCATTTCCCCGGGTTTGCAGAATATCTGAGTGGGCTGTGATAGGCTAAGGAGAAAGCCTTGGACTTTCATTGAGAGGATGTCTGGTTTTCACAACTACCTGTGGTAACTTTGGGCTGTGTTTTGTATAACATATTTGTGAGCAAAGAGAAAAGCCTGAACACTGTAAAGAGCAACCTCTGAGCACCACATAWATCCTCTGCCAAGTGAATGGTCAAGGTCAGGGTCTCAAGCAGTGAAGTAAACAGAGTTGGTTCTGCCCTGTGCTTTGTCTCTGGCACCCACATGTGCTGTGGCCAAGAACAGGCTGTACCCAAGGCATGGGTTTCTCTGATTTTCATCAGGATGTGGGGCTGTGGGTGGAAGAGGGTGTTATAGTAAACATTTGCAGTCTGTCCTCTTGCCATGTGAAATTGTTTTTCTTGCTCCATACCAAAATGAGCTGGAATCTCTTTGCTTCCAGTTTTGTTCAGAAAACAACTATGCAAAGCTGTGGCACATGGGACTGAGACTTAAATAAGTGGGAAGGATCTCAAGAAGATCTCATGTGATGTGCCCAAAGGAATTTCTTTTCCTGRGGGTTGGCCCCTGTGGCAAAGTTATGTAATTAAGCTGCTGGGAGATCTGGTCACTGGGTATGGTGTGTACTCCATAACTTGCAGGAGCCAGCAGGTTGGTGGGGCAGTACCACCATCCCAGGTGCCTTGTGTGTGTTTTACATCACCTGTGCACTGTCTGCATCAGGGTCACATTGTCATAACACTGAAAGAAATGCTGTTAGAGGAAGTATTCCCCTTTCAGTTGTGATGAACACAGTATTTTGTGAAATAAATGCTCTCTKCCTATCCCTTCCCCCCTCTGAGATTTACTTGTTTATATGATTGCAGGAGGTAGCTCTTTGCTTTGCTGTGGTATTACCTGTGCTAAGGAGGATCATAAAAAGCACAAGCACTTATTGATTCAGTAGTGGGAGCTGTTTCAACAGTGATAAAATGGGTGCCTCTCAGTTATGGAATACCTGTCACGTTTTCTCTTTCCACCCTGATGTTCCCTTTAAGACTTTTTGAATTATTTCCTCCCCTTTATAGAGCTGTAACAAAGGATGAGTGGCTGGATCACTGTGCCWGCTTTACCTGAGTAAAAGGGGCCACAGGCAGGCTGAAAGGGCTCCTGTCAGCAGGCTACTAATTGCATGTGTCCATCAGCAGGTTGTCCTTCTAGCAAAGAATGTTATCTTGAGATGAATCCATAGGCAGCACAGAAGGATCTTGTTGAGAGAGGCAGAGCAGGGATCTGTAGAGTGCTGCTACTTATTGGGATGGTGTCTTCACGGCAGGTGCAGGTGCAAGAGTGAAAGAGCAGCACCAGCTATGTGAGAACTGCTCTGCCTTGCAGTGATTGTGTTATGAAGGAGTACATTTTGCTTTTCTTCCTCKCAAGGGACCACTTGCATTATGTTTTGCACTGCTTTGCAACATTTTTGGAAGTCTGCAGGAACTGCTTGGAATTCTGTGGGGAATGAATGCTGCTTTTCCTGCTTGTTTTGTCCATGCACATTACGCCATGCACTGTCTGTGAAGAGCAATCTTTGTTTCGGAGCTTAATGAATGCCATAATGGACTGTCTTGGCAGTCTGCATACCTGGGGATTTTTTTTTCTGCATAAGAGCAGCACATTTTGCTGTTCTGCACAACTCAAGTTCTAGAGGTGTCTRAGTTTTCTTGTATAGTTCAAATGTTACCTATGGCCTGTCTTGGAAGCTTCTCACTGAGGCCAGGGAAAAGGGCAATTACTTAAAAATATTTGCACGTGATTAGACTTTTTTCTGATCTACTGAGAAATAATCACAATCACTTCCAGATTCTTTGACTCAAAAAAAGCGACACCAGAGCCGACAAGGTCTTGTTCTCAATGTGTTATATATTGTAATTAGGATGTATATTGCCATCAGCACCCCAAGACCTCAGGACAACATGAGCTGAGGATTTTGCTTGTCTGCTCTAACTGAATGCATGTGAGTTTCATGAATATTTTTGAAGCAGGTCAAATACTTGCCTGCTTCAAAAATTGCAAATCTGTAGAGGCCTTAATGAAAGCAATCCTTTGAGCAGGAGTGAAGGTGGATTTCTCCTTCCTTACAAAAAGGCTGAAGGAATGCCAGAATAAGTTTGAAAGGGTAGGTAATGTCAGTGGAGTGAGTTTTTTCTCTGAAGTTGTGGAGGGGAAGCTCCTGATATTTGTTCAGCTGCAGGCTGGCACTTRGCACATGTCTGGGGGCAGTGCAAGAGGCAGGCAGGACTGGGACAACAGTGATATACTAGAAATGCAAATCGAGGTGCTTCCCAACAGCAAGTTTGATGATTATATGGCAGCCAACAASTTGGTGTTAAGGGGTAGGATAGAATCCTCTTTTTTAGTAATTGTAATTATTATTATTTAGAGGCAATTACATTRTTAAATGAACACCTCACAAACATTATTACCTAGCAAAGCGTCACATGTGGTGCTGTGGGAGGTRAGGAAAACAGTGAAACTGAGGCATGTCACCCCTCTGATGCCTCCAGAATGAGGCAGAAGAAACCCCAACACTGCTGAAACTCAGCTTCTGTGGCAAATGGTTTGTGGAAATCTCTTTAACCTGCCAACATAGATGTGTCTGAAACCCCAAAGGAGAGGGCTGAGTAGAAARGCAGGGTGTGAAATGCAATTCAGGTGGAGTGATGTTGGAAGCTGATAGGATGTGTAGCATTATCCTTTACAGATCCTGACTGCTGAAATGTTTGGTCCGATATTAGTCCCACTGATTGACTGAGGTCCTGAGCTCAGTGTAAGTCCTGGAAATGGAGGTGTTGGCAGAAGAACTTGCTGTCTACGTGGGCAGCCTGGAACATCTGCCCACGAGGACTGAGAAGCTTGTATTTAGCTATTTGTGTCTTTGRATGTCGGAAGTGAGCAGGAATTTTCCTGTGGTGTTTAACCAAGGCTATATCCATAAGTAGGACCAAGGTTCTTTTTATTTCCTTGAGCTCTGGCTGCCTTTCACTGACTCACTGCTGGAGCTCCTTTTCATAGTTCRTTTGCAGCTTGCCTCTAACTCTGAGCCAAAACATGGTAAGGTCCCAAACATTGCTCCCACATTCATTAAAGAAGTTCCCTCCTCCTAAGGCACATGCAGGATCGCTAGTCCTTTTTCTGAACTCATAATACTCGGGGGGCTGGAACTGACCCRCTGCAGCCCTGTCTGCTTGGGGATGGAGTTGTTTACAGGAGAGGGAAGCATGTGTTTTGGTGGAGATGTGGAGGAGGCAGATGACCTGCCTCCCATTCCTCAGCAACCAAAAGGTTTCTCTGTTCTTCAGGGCTACATAGTCCAGCTGGACTTCTTTTTAAAAAAGAGAGAATAACTTCTGCTCTGGCCTCAGTGCTGGAAAGCTTGCCCCCAGACTCTGTCTCCTGTTACTTTGCTTGGTGATGCCTTCGAGCCAGGGAGGACCTTTCCTGTAAACTCCTGCACAAGAGGAGGCCTGTCGCTGTGAACTCTTGCATAGTAATTAGAGGAAACAACTTTGGGCTCCCACCAGTGGTTATGCAACAGGGCTAGATTGTTTGTCACACACAACGYGGCACCAGCATGCTGGTGCCTCAGTTCTGTAAACCCCTCCTTTGCCTCCATCCCCTCTCTAGGCATCTGCTTTGTGGATTGCAGGTGTTTCTGTCCCACAGTCAGCTCCCAGGTAAATCCTGTCTGGGACATTTCAAGGGAAATTGTAGCTCCTCAATAGAAACGGCCCCAGTTTCCAAGGCAACTGTCCCCTCACCCTGTTTTGAACACTGCCTCGTTCCCATAGAAAGTTGCCCGTTAGTCTCATCAGCAGCTGCTGCAGGAGCGCGCCACCTCCAGAGCTGTGCTTTGCTGGGCTCTTTATTCCCGTAATGAGCAGCCAGGGGCCAGGGGTGGCCTGTGCTGTGGGCCCCGAGCAGGGCCCTGGCGGCGCTCGGGCAGGGCAGCACATCCAGCACAGAGCTGCTCTTGAGTGAGCGAAGGGGTGGTTGTGGCTTTCTACCTTCCCAGGGAGAAAGTGGTGCTTGGGGCTCCCAGGAGGTGCATGGAGAAGGAGGCTGAACTGCTGATGGGGCTGCTCTTGGGGKTTTTTTGGCGAGCAGGAAGGTGACAAGTGAATAAAAAGGACACGGCATTTTATTTAATTAGAAAAACCAAACTCCCTAAAACTAGCCTCCGAAGGGCCTCCGTTGTCACCAGCCGCACAAAGAGCTGTGACAAATGAAAGGAACTGAGCAGAGAAAAGGCTGCTTTCTCTTTGTGTCTCTTTCCCAGCTTCTGTTTGCTTTGCTGTCTCCCTTGCTCCCATTGATCAGGCATGTGGAAACATTCCTCCTCCTGCACTCCCATTGTGGCCGCCCGGTTGCCAGGCTGCCGTTGGCTTGAATAACTTCACTAAGCCAGGCCTCTCCAAAACCATGCCATCCGGCGYGCTGGATGCGGAGCCAGACACTGCCCTCCCATCCTCCTCCTCTGCCTCCCCCCTCCCCAGCAGTGCAGGGGTGCAGTGAGAAAATGTGCCAAAGAACAAGGGAGGTAACGCGGAGCCCCAGCTGTCCCGATGCGGGGGAGAAGCACAAGCTTGCCCTAAGAAAATAGGGGACAGAAAGGAGGGGACAATGGCCAGCCTGGGTTGCTGCCTTAAAAAGAAGGTGGGTGGTGGTTATGAGGGCTGTTAGCCCAAAGTTTCTGAGCAGAGAGGAGACAAAATGGTATGTTTCCCAGGGATACAAGCTAGTAAAATGCAGTGAGGTAAACCCCAGCCTTGTCCCCCGTGGAGGGGAGAGGTGGAGAGGACAAAACARGAGGCAGCAGGCAGCCGGCTGTGACTTGGAGCAATACATGGCCAACTCTCACTGGCTGTGCCACAAACATGTCCTTACAGCATACGGGGCACCTTAGGCCAAGCTCGCCACTGCTGCTGGCTTGTGCAGCAGCTCTGGTTGAGGTGACACCACTGTCTGGAGCAGGTGACAGCTCTGGCACTGMGTGTGGCTGCATTCCTGGAAAGAGTTCAGGGACAGGCCAGGGTCTGTGCCCCAAGGACTTGCCCCAGGCATTAACTTGGGGTAGTTCTGGTGCTAAAGACACTGGACTTAAGCACTAGCCTGTGGCCCAGGGACCTGGGGGGCTTATGCTGTCGCTGCAGAGGGGCTGACACCCTCCCAGCGTCCTGCTGCCTGCAGCCGTTATTATGCCRAATACGAATCTGGTCTATTGTTCTTAATGCTATTTTTCATCGGTGAAATAGCAGTAAAGCAATCTGTGCTTTCAGATATGCTTTTYGCTCAGCACAGGCGGGGTTGGATCCTCAGCTGGTGTAAAGCAGCTCTGGCCCATCAGCTCACAGTATCACCTGTGACCCCCATTTAGYGTTCACCTCCTAGCAGCTGTGTCTTGGTGCTCTGCATCAGAGGAGCTGTATGGCCATGGGCTGAGGCTGCGGCCAGGCAGAGGATCCTCTCCGGGWACCGCCAGGTCTTTCCGCAGGGGTGGCCCCCGCATCCCAGGAGATGGAGGGAGATACCCTGGGGCAGCTGAAGCCTGAGCCAGGCTGGGTTTGCTTTGTGGAGGGGTCCTGGGTTTGCACCGGGTTTGTGCTGGTTTGAAGGGCAGGGACTGCTGAGCTCAGGTGATTAACATAACAATCCCGGAGCTCTGCCTTCATCCTGCGGCTAAAGCCTGGTTTGCTCAATCCAATTTCCAGCCTCTGCCCTTTCTTTAGCAGGCTAATTACAGCGGCAGGACAGTGGAAATGACCTTCTTAAAGCCACAGTGCCCCTCATCTACTTACCTGTCAAAACAYAGGAGACGGAGCACTGGTATCATTCACAGAAATAACATGTTTAGATACAASGAGAAAATGTACCGAAGTGCAGAGCTCTCCCCGAAGTTCCCARTGGGAACTTGTGTGTTGTTACCAGCAGTGATGTGCATTTGTAAAGCTCTTTCCAAGCAAGGTCCATTGTCCAGCAGAGCTACGGAGGCGCAGTTTTGTTCAAGTTTAAAGAAGAGTAAGTGTGCACTATTACACTGATAAATGTGCAAATGCTATCATCTTACGCAGAAACCTGTGAGGGCACTGAGCTGGAAAGCTTCTGCAGTGCTGGCTTCTCTCATTAGTCATCCTAGCCTCATTCTGTCTGTAACATGCGGTTCCTGGCTCCAGTGCAGCTCTGGCCTCCTCCTGCACAAACTTGGATGTGGCCTTTGGGCCTAGAGAAACTGTGAGTGCTCTGATGTTTGGTCCTGCCAGTACTACAACTCTGGCTTGGGTTAGAGCAGAAGCCTGAGTGTGGAGCCTGGCTGGGGGCTGCAGCCTCAAATGAAGCAGCATGAGAAGTTACAATCTACAGGAAACCCTTGGGTTCAGCTCACAATTCTGGTGTGGCCACTGACAGAGCAAAGGATGGGTGCTCCCAACGTCCTTGCAAGGGCTTGTCCATCGGAGCAGAAAGAAACAAGTGATTTCCAGGGGTGGCAGAGCTTGTTTCTGTTTGAAATTCTGACCAGCTTTGTAAAGACCTGTGCTGTAGGTGGCCTTCTTATTGTTGAAACTATGTCAGCAGCCACACAAATCAGCCCCTTCCCACAGGATAACAGAAAGCAAAAGTTTGTGCCGGACCAGTAGTTTGGCACAGGATATTTCTGTTGTGGTTCTGTTGAAATTTTCAGTGATACCTTGTTAAGGCTAAGTTTTGCTTAGGATTGGCTTCATTTTGTGATTTTAGTACTCAAAAAGAAAGAGGCAATCTCCTGGTTGCAGGAGGACCTGTGAGGTGAAGCCAGTCTAATCRGTGGAGCAGCTGTAGCTAACCTGCTTTTGGAGCTGAAAGGATGGTTTTGCTATCTCTCCTGCTTGGAAAGGAGGAAATATGGTGAGCATCGYGAGGCTTAATGTAACGAAACAGGCTGGCAATAAAATTAACTGGATAGCTGATACAGATGTGTCAGTCACACTTTGCCCCAAAGCCACTGCTGATTGCTGAGATACCTGTCCCGTCAGGCATTGAGAAGAGGTAGCAAAACAATTTTCAATTCATGGCAGTSTTGGAGACCTGCTGCACACAGCAAATTTGATGCTGTGATAACTGTCACTGTTTGTGACAGACAAATCTGTGGCTTGTGTAGTGAAGCAGTTCAGAAGTGCCTGCTGTCGCATACCAAGAGGTTGTGGAAATGGTACTTGCTAGGAAATATGTTGCAAGAGGATCCCAACTATCAAAAGCATCTACTGAAAGCCATAGGAGAGCAGTGAGATATTTGAGAGTACTGGGAGACATTTTTTTCTTCCCATTATTTTTCTTTCCAAAGGCATAAATGGTCTGATTCTGGTAAAAGCTATGAAACAGGGGATTCTTGAGAAACAAGGTGAAATCATGAAAACTAATAGTCCTGCACTGAGGTATAAACTAAACATCTGAAAGAAAAGGAAACAATTACAGGAAAGGCTGTTACCAGCAAACTGCTGGGAGGAGGGCAAATACATCCAGGGCAACAAGTCTAGGATAAATACAAGTAACAATCTTGGAGGCATGACCTTGCCCATTCTTACTACAACAGCCTTTTCCTACATTTTGCTGCTGGGAAGATAGTAACAGGAGTTGCTCTATCTCTAACATGGAATGCAGGGTTGTAGGAAAACARTGCAATTGCTTAGTCCTGTGCAGAGTGATGTGGTTTTCCAACAGGGSAGGGATCATGTTTAGAATTATGCACAGTAAGATGGACTCACCCATGCTACTGTTGATGATGGGGAACAGCTGGTTGCTTCAAGTGAATCAGATATAATTTGAAATTATGCCTGTGGATTATTTAAAACCCTTAAGATAAAAAATGAAATAAATTGGTTACCCGTAATGCAGGTGCACTCTGAGAAGAGACAAGCTGAAGTRCAGAGGAAACATTATTGAAAAGGAAAAATGTCTCTCTAATAGGATTTTTTTTGTTGTTGTTGTTTGTATTTTCCTATGTGAGCTATCCAAAGGAGACTTCCTTGCTGGAGGAAAGTCCTGCTGCTGCTGAAGGGCAGGGCTCTCGTGGGTTGTCACTGGTCAAGTGGTGACAGTAGGCAGCTTGGCAGAGTCTGCATGTAGGCTTTGCAGTATTAAAAATCCAGGCAAGTGGTGTTAGCTCTTCTCCGTGTGTGGTTAAATGCTTTCTCTGTAGCTGGTGCCAGGCACTGTCGCGGCCCACTGCTCACAAATGCCTTTGCCAGGTGGAGACCATGTCTGCTTTTAGTTGGAGTTAAGGACCAAATGAGACTTCAGTTTCTGTATGGCTTCTAAATGATACTTAGGCTCCTCTCTCAGGGAGGGGGTTTAGAAAATTGAATCCTGTGACACTTTCAATGGGGGAATTCACCAATCTGTCTTTTCCCCCCTGTGCTCTGAAATACATGAACAACCTAAGTGTATGAGAGTTACCCTGTACCATAGCTATGTCAGTGGAGTATCTTGTGTTTCCTTTGGATTTCACAACGCAGTCAGTGACTTGGATCAGACAGTCTCTCAGAGAGAAGCCACTATGGGAATGCTGTTTTCAGCATCCCACATTGTCCTCAAACAGAAGTCAGAGTTCCTATTTGATTTTGTATGGTAATTGGTTGCAGTGTCACTGTTTTAGTGCCTTGGTGTCTACAAGCAGAGATCRTGCAGTCTAATTTTGTAATGAAGAATTATAATAAAACAGTAGGCAGTGCTCCCTGCAAAGAATATCTCCTGTGTGTGGCTTTGTACAGGATAAACTGTCTGGCTTAAATATAGAAACAGTGTTTTTCTGTCAGGAACTCTAAAAGAAAATACATTTGAGTTGGTGTTTGCTGGCAGTGCATTTRGTGTGTCATTCATTTTACCTATCTAAATTCCAATTGTAGTAGTTAAATCAACATTAATTCAGTCTYCTATGATGTATTGGACTGATGGAAATCATTACACATTTGTGGGATGTGTGTTCCACATCTCACATATGTGAGATAGCAGTTGTCTGTCAAGGTCTGGTTCGCAGGTACCCAGGGTCCSTTCTGTGCACTGGGCAGTGTACTGAACCTCCTGCAATGTTGGCTGTGAAACCTCCTTAGTTCCTGATTACTCCCTTTCTTTTTCACTCACAAGGACCTTGAGTCAGCTACATTTGTGGCAGGCTCTTAGTAACAAAACTTCTGTCTGAAACACTCTGTGTCTGGCAAAACAAGCAGCAGCTCTTGCAATGCCCTTCCAAGCAGGATTCTCTCACTGCTGTCATTCCCCAAGCACATGCACCATGCACCCTATACCCATCCCAGGATTTGCTTCCTTCCTTCTGGTGATTGACTGTTATTTTGGAACACAGGCTTACAGAGCCAAGATAGAAGATCTCCAAGGGAAGTTTTAAGTGTTCAATAAAAGAAGGAATGCAGGGAGAAAAGAAAGCGCCTGACTCAAATGGCATCGTTCTCTTTCCCTCATCTCTTTGAGGTTCTCCTGTCTTCCCTCCCTTCGTGAGATCTCCCTCCTCTTCCAACCAGCCTCTTTCTTGTTTCAGTCTTCCTTCTGCCCCTCACCCTCCTCATTCATTGATCTCCCTTTAGGCTTTATTAGTGACTCTCCCTCCCACCCTTTCTCTCCCTCAGTTTTTCTGATTCTCTAACATGAGACAATTGAATGAGGCCAGACTCCTAAGCCGAAGCTGGGGGTGAGAGGGAAGAGGCGTTAAGATTTAATGATATTGCCTCTTTAAGGAATCCCTAATTCCTAACACCCATCTCCTCCCCCACCTGAGAACCAATTAAAACTCAATGAATTCAAGTGGAGGCTTTTGTGCATCACATGTGCTTGACTAACAAAGCCTTCTCCATGCTGGAATAAAAGCTTCTATTCAGCAGCCAGTTTGTTCTAATTCAAATCACTTCCACTCCAGCATCCTCTCCTTCCTTGCTGCTCCTGAGTTCCCAGGCTGGGCTGCCACCCGCACAGCCCTGCCCAGAGCTTCATGCTCCACCTTGCAGATTCCTACCTCGGTGGCTGGGAAGCAGAGGATGGGAGATGACCTCCATATGGTTAACTGGGCAGTCCATGCTCATTGTGTCCCTGCTCCCAGGAGCCTCCWGTGCTGGGGATGAGTCCAGATGGTGCCCTGCAGGAGCTCCAGCCTTGGGACCTGTCTTGAAAGGGGCTCTTGCTGTGCCCTTGGGAAACAGCTCCTCTGTGCAGAGTCCTCTGTGTAGACAGAAAATTATTTTGTCTATGGGCAGATCTCAACCTTCCTTGAAATGAGGAAAACCCCTTTCCTTTTCCCTTTGCTGTAGGGGTTACACAGATGTAGTGACAATTGAAGTAGCAGGGGAGTCCAAAAACACAGAGAATCTTAGTGAGTCTGAGTGTTTTGTACTTTCATCTGTCTCAGGGTATGAATTGCACTACCTGGGAACCTGAGGGTAACTTCTGTCCTCTATTGTGCCCTGAAAATTAGCTTGSATAATGTAATCTGGGGGATAGAATATATTTCATGCTATTCAACTTCCAAATCTAAAAGCCTTACTTGAAGACTTTGCAGCAGTGGATCTGGAGCTTTCGTGACTTTAAGTACGGAGGCAATTCTCTGTCCAGATGTTAGCCAGGTAATCTTCCAGGTGTAAAACAAGCTCTGCTCAGAGCTTCTGCCTGTCCTTTACTGATCAGTGTTACATGAGCTGGTAGTGAAGCTGTGTGCATGACATTAACTRGGTTATCTTTTCTCCGTTCCTGCAGCCTCCTATTTGTAGAGATACTTTTGGATTTTTTTTTGTTCTTGTGAGAAATCTCTGGTAGAAGCAGGTTGAGTGCTTTGCTGTGATGGCAATGAGGTTTTTACTCCCTCTAATCTCTCCTGGGAATGAGCTCCAGCACTGYGGGCCAGCTGCCAAGGAAGCTATCTGCTCTGCTCCAGAGCCTTGTTCTGGTGTATGGCAATTCCATCGCTCAYGAAACACATGGTTTACTCAGGGAATCATGAAAGAGGTACCAGCTCTTGGGTAGCTGGGACCTGTCCCACAAAAAGCCCTGGCAGTTGAGATGAGCTCTTGGAAGCTGGTTTCATGTTTGCAGAGACACCAATGGTTATAGGAGTGGTTTGGGTGTACAGGCAGTTAGGGCCTAGTTTGGGTGTACTGTGATGTTTGGCTACAGGAATATTATGTTTTGGTAATTCTTCTTATACCACACTGCCTTGCAGCTGTCCAGCGTGGCAGGGAGCAAGGGTTGCAGTCTTCCAGTCAACTTTTATGAAAGAAAGTTTTGAACATCCCTTAGAGGTCCTGTTCCTTGCTATAGCTGTGATCTCTCACATTTTACCAATAACCCCAACTCTGGCCATCAGCTAGAGCTGATTATGTTTTACTGTTCCCAAAAAGCATGGGTTTGTACTTGTCCGTCTCACTGTTCATAGATTTGGACATGGAACCTTCCTTTGATGTCAAAAACCTCTTACTGTTTTGTAAATTGGCACCAATTTTTCATCCAGCTTTTTTTTTTTTTTTTTTTTTTCTGTAAGTTTGCCTCTTGTTGCTGTGATGTGCAGAGTTGAAAAAAAAAATGCGGTGGATGGGTTTTCCCGTAGCAAACTGAGTCCTATATCTACAAAAATGCAAAAGAACAGGGAGTGTGACAATATGCAAAATGCATGGGGTGCTCAGACTAACCCACAGATTGTAAAGAACTGTTCATTAAGTGACAAGGTAATTTCAGGTAACGCCATGTGGTATCATGACAGTAGAATCTCTGTCCGTCAGTATGGTGAAGGGAAAGATCAGAACAAAATCTGTTGGTTTGAAAAAATACATCATTCCCTGAGTGCTGRTTATTTGGGGAAGATAAAAAGTACTTCCCTTTACAGCTTTGAGTTATTTTTTACAACATGTTCACGCTAAAGATCTTGAAACTTTTGTTGTTGCTGTTTGGGTTTGGGGTTTTTTTTTTGTTGGTTGTCTTGTTTTTTGTTTTGTTTGTTGTAGTTGCTGTTTTGGTTTTGGTTTTTTTTTTTCCTTTTTTTGAGATAGGGGAAAACCCCTCCATTTTCAAGTAGTAAAAGAGCATTTTCTTGGACATTTTCAAGTCACCTGACCAATTTGTGAGAAAGATGTAGGAGCCGCACAAAGAACTTATGACATTATTGTAGAGCTCAGTCCTCTTGAGCCTCCTGTGAAATGCAGCAACTGTGTAGCAGTGCTCTGAGGTGGGAGCTGAAAATGCTGTTTGTCTGCTCGGGGCCTGGCATGGCTTAGCTGGTAACTAGGCTTGTCTGCAATAAACTTGCTTAATTGAAGGGAGCAGAAGATCTGAGCTCCCGTGGYTGTGTGGCTCGGTGGGCAGAACAGCCCCTTCCTTCGTGATGCYGCTGAACTCTGCCTGTGTCAAACACTGACCTTCGGCTAGGGGCCTCTGCACTTAGTTCCTGTTTCTTGTTAGTGAAATGAGTTTGATGGTCTCAGACTTGCCAGTAAATGGTCTCTACTTCAAAACAAAGTGCAGTTAGTTTGGCAGGAGAGTCCCAGGTCTGACCTGAAACTAAATTACAGCTGACCCTGAGACAGTGAGGCCCCTCTAGGTCAGGGACAAGGGCATTGTCAGGACACCGGGAGCTTGCACTGTAATTAGCAGCAAAGGTATCAAATACCTCTGTTTCCAGCATTCCTGTATTTAAAGCAACACAAACATAAGATCTTAAAATTTTTCCTACTGCAGCCTCACTAAAAACAAACCAAAAGGGAAGTAAGGCTGAACAAACTTTCATTGATTTGCTTTTTCTCTGTAAATCCCTCCCCATCTTACACTGTCTCCCACAATCCCTTGTTCTCCTAGCATCTGGGAATGAATTTAGCAGACACTGCATTGCCTTCAGGGCTCCAGAGTGACCAACACACTKTGGCTGACAGCAGGAGTGTGTAACAGCAGCTTTCCTACACTTCACAAACTTGTTTTACTCCGGAGTTGTTTCTGSAAGTAACTCTCTGTTCGGTTCCCAGGTTTCTTCAAGCACCAAATAGGCATTTTTAGATTCACCTTTCCAAATGTGATTTGTTTTAAATACACTTTCTCTTACAGGAACATTGTAACATTTGAGAGAGGAAAAYTCTCCTACTGGCTTCCTGGGTGTCCAGCAGAGTGCCAGTAAACAGAGGCCAGGATGCATTGCAGCTAAAAACATAGACAAGGTATAAATTACTGAGTCTTATGATTTCGACCTGGTCACCTGTAGCACTAACAAACCCAGACCTTGTGTGTTCACCACGGGACACCACGAGCTTGTTTTGCAGAAAACGCTGTGCGCTGAGAACTTCCCCAGGCCTTCWTGGGAAGAGGAATGTTTACTCATTTCAGTTTCTTGACTCAAACATTTAAAATCAGTGGGAAGTTTTGGAAGGCACCTCACTATTTCCATCCATCACAAGTGGGCAGTTTCCAAACCCCAAGAGTATCTGTGAAGCAGTAAACCTGGTTAGCTCCAGAAGGGAAAGGCTGGAGCAGGGCAGGCCATACTGCACAGGGCTTCCAAAAACACCCCTATAATCAGATTACAAGCCCAGTGAGTCAARATGTCTTAATCCAGACTATGATCCCTCTATTTCACGTGTAACTCATGAGAGTCCTCTCTTCTGGTGTTTCTAGAAAGGCACCGATCATTCTTGCAAACAGGAGTGTAGAATTGCTCATTGAATAATTGGGAATATGCAGAGAGAGATAGAACAAAAATCTTAAACACATTTTTGTCTGAGCCTGAAGCATTTTTTTAATGTTACTATTCCCCGTTTTGATTCATGTATCTGACAGAAACTTTGAAATGTAGAGGTTACTGTTTCATTGGTACTTTTACTAAAGTGATGGTTTCAATGTACATTTCATACCTTCACTGTGAGAGAGGTTTCCTGCTGCCCCTCTGTGTCCCTTATTTTAAGGAATATCTGCATGTTGTCTGTCTTAGCCTTGTGCTAAATAATGCCTTGGACAGTTACTTCAGAGGGAGCTGGTCCTTAGCTGTTGCATTGCCTTGGCCACCAGCCACCTGGGAGCTCTGAGGAATTCAGTTTGTGAATCACTACATGCTCCTGGTGGGAAAAGGGTCAGTGACTCACTTTACTTAGTTCATGGAGCTGCATGGGCATGACATAGTGGGTAAGTTTTGCCTGGAACCAAAACGAAGAG
>NW_026623451.1:75750-82730 GCF_030028575.1 Malurus melanocephalus
TAAGGACCCGAAGGTAGCAAAATCAGCCTTGAGGGAAATCCACAGCAGGCAAAGGCGTGAAAAGATAAATGCTTAAAGGCTGTGAAAAGTGAGAAAAAGATGGGCAAGAATGGACAAGTATCAGCATGAGCAAAGTATTTCCCACTAGACTTTCAGCAGTGCAGAATGAGAGCTTCTCTTCAGTTAGAGGTCAGCTTGCAGGGTGTGGGGCACAGAGAATTGCTGTGTCTTGGGACCAAAGAACAGATTCTGAGCCTTTTCTAGTTMCAAACATATTTAAAAGCTGGTGAAGATTACTGAAACTAGAGTATTTCTAGCCTGGAAGGATGGGGASCCTGTAAGCCTGAGTGAAGATGTGCCCCAGGGTGGGGGAAACCCTTTCTCTCTAGTGGACACTACTCCTGCCCCAGAGCATCTGTGCCATGTGCACTGCTGTAGAAAAACAGTTCTGAGTATAAGACACATTGGGTGAGTTTGTGCCTTGCCCTYGTTCTACAGCAAACAGGAGAATGACCAGAGATGACCGACCACAAGTGCACCTAGACCCTGGAAGCTCTCGCCTCCTTTCCCCTTCAGCAGGAGGAGGCTCAGGCAGCAGTGACGTGTACAGAGCAGCTAAGCCTCTCCTGCAATCTGAGGATGGGAGCTTTGCCTGGGAAGACATTGGTGTCCGTCTTGATTAGGATGTGATGCCTGATGTAAGTCATGTGACAAGCACAAACAAAATACCTTGGCAAAACCTTGAGGAACCAGGACAGGCTGAGCTGCTTAGGAAGATTTACAGTGTGTATTTCTGTCCTGCACACTTGCCTTGGTCTGAACCRTTCTCATCTCAGGAGCTCCAGCATGCACCCTGGATTTTAAATATGCTCTTTTCAGTTCTTTCCTCCAAATAATCTGCAAACCTTCTCAGTGTTGTGCTGTTAAGTTTTAGCCCCAGCTACTTTACACCATCATAGTACCTGAACGCTATAATGTTGTCCTCTGAGAAGTGCTGTTGGGATTTGTGGAGCAGAGGTCCCATCAACTTAGATTAGAAAATAAGTCTTGAAGAAATGGGAGAGTTAAAAGCCAGTGTGAGTGCTATAGGAGAGGTAGGAAATCGATTATGTCCTGAAAGAGAGGGGATGAAGAAATGGCTTCTGCTTGCTCAGCTCCTGTTCATGTGTTGAGCCAAAAGTTCTCTGTTTGCTCCTGTGGAAGATTCCTTCTGGTGCTGCTCTGGGACAGTGCCAGCACCCAGATTTTCTGCCTCCCGCAAGCATCTCAGCAGGGAATCCAGCCCTTCCCCTGAGCCCAGTTCTCCTCTTGGTCCTCTATTACCTTGGACTCTGCCTTCTTTAAGGCAGATTTTAGAGGTCCTTGACATGGTGCTGACTTCATCCCCAGATTAATAATTCACACGTGCGTCAGACCTGCAGAGGATGTGCAGGTCCATGGATAGTGCAGCATCACTGCCTGAGGAGTGATCAGCACCATCACTGGTGCTGGAGGCCCAGCAGACTGGGCAGCCAGGMACCAGCAGTCACTGCAAGGAGACATTGGAAAAGCTGTGCTGGCTGTGGTAGTGTGTTTGGGGCTCACTCTGTCCCTCCTGCACTGTGACACAGGATTTTATTTTTAATTCAGAACTTCAATACTTTTAAAAAATGTTAATACAGAAACCCTTTTTGTCTAAGGTATCTGGTAGCCATTGTACTGGCTGATGCTCTCAAACCTGACCCAGACCTTTCTCTGCCACCCCTCTTCACCCAGCTCATTCCCAGACCTCTTCTCAGTCCTGGTGCTATTTGGTCAGCCTGGCCCCATGCTGCACATTACTTGCCCTGAGACAAGCCATGGACCATAGCCTTTAAATTTCTCTGTTATTCCTCTTCTCTAGGCTCCATCTATGCATTGAAGCACACTCAGAACTCCTCTTCCATTAGACAAGCCCCCATTTTTGCCTTCTTTACTCCAAACTCTTTCTGTCCTTTCACTTCATGTGATGAAGAAGCTGTGCCTGAGGATTCAGAGTGGTTCCAAGAGGTCACTTCTGTAATGCACAAGAACAAAACAGAATGTGATCACCAAACTGATATTTGCTTAATTTATTCTTGAAAATATTCATGTATGGGTTTCCCTGGCCTCCCTGGCTAATCTCTCCCACCTTTAGCTATCTTTGTAATTGTTAGTTTGTCGTCATATCTAACATTTATCTCTTTCTGTGTCAGCTGAACCGATTGCCTTACCTTCAGTGAGCACAAGAAACAATTCATTCAATCTTTTTTTAAAACAGTGTAGCACATCTGATGGTTGTATTTGCATTTGGTTGCATCCATCCTCATGTCTCTTTTCTAATGGTRGGAAAACGAGTCTCTCTGTAACCCACTGTGGGAAGCTCTGAGCTTTCAGGTGAGGAGGGGAAGAGCAGGAGGTAATGCTCTTCTTCTCAGCTGGGGAAGAGCCTCTTAACAATGCATGCTCTAAGAAAGGTCCCTTTTCCACAGGAAGTGAAGATTGGGAAGGGGTTAGGTAGGAAAAAGGATGGAACAGAAAGCTGTGATKGATGGAAGTCTGGGACAAATGGTAACTTAGAGGTTAGAGGGAAGGTGGAACTCAGGGCACCTTCGGGGAGAGAGAKCTCATTTCTTAAATCTGTTGTTGCTTTCTGTCGCTTTATATGCAATCTTTGGAGTATTGAGAAAAAAAAAATTAATGGGAAATGAAAATGTTTCCAGCTTCTCCTTGGGGAGGGGGGATCATTTGCAGGCTGCTGTGGCACTTGGGCTGGGCTGTTGTGGTACTGGGCACACTCGGTGAGTGGAGCAGCTCCTGTGTTAGAGTTGAGTAGCCAGGGCTTCCTCCCTCATTTGCTGGACCAATTTAGATAAGATCATGGAGACTAGACACTACGTAGTAGTTTTTAGAGTTTGTAGAGAGGGAGAATAGCAGGCAGAGCTCTCTGATTTTTCCCTTAGCCATCATTTCCAGGACAGCGGGTGGAAGCCTGCAATCTCCTACTGTCCTTCAGAGACCTCCCTGGTTCTGCTATTTTATGCTGAATCCCTACGCTGAATTTACTACACTGCAAGTTATCTTGACGCTTTATTTTCCATCCCCTGCAGACTTCTTTCCCTCCCCCCCCCCCCGCTCCAATTCCTCTTGCTGTTTTGTGGTAATTGGGATGGTCTCCTCTCTCCTCCCTCACTCCTTTTCCAGTTATCCCAGTTGTCTCTAGTCAATCTTTCTACTCCCCTTTCTCCCACTCTTCACTAACACCTATGTTTCTCTTGCATGCCACCCTATCCCTCTTCTGTATTCCCACCCATCCTGTTGTTCTGCACCATGTAAACAGCTTCCCTGCCTGAATCTTGCTTCCTGAGGTTTCTTATATAGTAAGAAATCCTTGGTGCCTTTGTAGTCATTCCTCTCTTCCTGTTGCTGACTCTGTCCTTCCCCCCCACCTGAGTGGAATCTAAATAATTTAATTTCCCTAAATAGCTCCTCTCTGCCTGTGTGCCTGACTCTTGCCCTAAGCCAGCTCCTGCCAGGCAGGAGCTGGCTGGAGCAGCCAGTTCCCACTGAGGTAGACACCCCTAGCTGCCTCACGCATGGGCTAGCAGGGTTTTGCCATCAGCCTTTCCAGAGGGTCAGCATCCCTCCCAAAGCAGGCGTGAGCACCACCAGAAGCCACTGCTGGAGCCTGGCATTGCCCYCAGGCTGCCTAGGAAGCCACAGTTAATACCTTCCAGGTTTGCATCTTCAGGATCGTAATGCAAGTGTTATAAAAATTATTTGAATTCCAGTTCAAATTTGTTTATTAACTATCCAAACTAAATGAAAAGTGAAACTTTTTGTAGTTTCTGACTGCTGAAACCTCCCAGCTAGAGACAATCCCAAGTCAATCTCTCCTTAAGCTTTATATGATGAGGGAGGAAAAGAGGCGGCTGCTCTCCCTGCCCCTCCCTTAACCTCCACTTTTTGGAACCTCCCTCTCACCATGAATAACTCCAGTGTCTGCCACTGGTGCTGGGCAGAGCTTTGCCAATCATCCTCCTCAGCAGGAAGTGGACATGATTTTGATAGTGTCACTCTACCACACATGAGACACTGAATAGCAGCAAGAAAACTGAGCAGTTTTGTTAATCTCGCTGGTGTTTGGCAACCTCTCAGCAGCAGCCACAGAGGCACTACAGCTGTCTGTCTGCAGCCCCAGGAACACAATGCTGCATTATTTTATATTCGGCAGATCATCTTTCCAATCATAAGGTCTGGAATGTTTTATATATTTACTTCACTGTGAGGAAAGCTTCCTACTGTCACTAATCAGAAGATTTTTTAAGACCCACTGTCTTGTGCATTACAGAGATAAATGAATTGACACTTACAAAKCACTTCGGGGTCCTAAGGTAGAAATACAAAATGTCGTGTGTATGTTTTGGAAACAACCTTGGAATAAGTTACATGGTAGGTTACAGTGTTATTACCAGTGATGCAAGTCCAACCACATCCTCCATCCAAATGTTCCTGAAGGCTCAAGTTTGTTTCCTCTGATCTTCACAGATGTTAATTCACATTGATCCTGTTCTCCCCTCTCCAATATTATTTTGGTGGAGAAAAAGTGAATAAAATAATAAACATAATGAAAAAAAAGACAAAAAAAGACACAATGAAGTATTTTAACAGTGTCCCTCAAGAGTGCTCTACTTGTACTGTCTTAAAAATAACACGTTTGAAATTATAGTAATGCACTGGGTGYAAACCAAGAGATGTTATCCTTTAGTGAGTCCAACACTGAGCTCTTGTTTCTTTTTTTCCCTTTCTGGTTTTTAATTAGCATTAGTAGTGTGCCTAGKTTGGGCAATTATGGAGCATAAAATCTGTGCCAGGTAACTTGAAAGTGTTTGTTCCCCCTTTGGGGTATTTACCCTCCAACTGGAAGAGAAGCAGGTGCCAGGAAGGAGCAGAGCAGCAGTGAGTTTGGGCAGCATGGCACACAGCAGTGGTGGCTCTGGTAGCCCAGCTTTGTCCAGTTTTCACAGGACATGTGAGGGGAGGTGGCTGGGATGGTGCCTCAGCACCACTACTTCCACTGGCTGTGAAGTCCTAGTCCTGCCCAGCCACTGYCAGTTGCAGTACCTTCTCTGCATGTCATTATTTCTATTTCCCTGCTGCACCAGCYCTGCTGCCTCTCAGGGCACCTCCACCCAAAGGGATGACTTCAGCACTGTGGAATGAAGAGTAGGTTATTCTGGAGAAGCAGCTCAGCATGGACCAGTGGCAGCAAGAGCTGGGATGCTGCATAGCGCTGTTCCCAGGGGTGGCTACCAACTCTCTGGTGTTGAGTGTGTTGCTGTGCCCAAGCACAGGGCCAGGAGACAGGACAGGGTCACTGACCCAGCTCAGGAAATGGAGTGGGTGAATGGTGGTTTGGCAGAGCATGAATTTAACTCGAAGTTGTAGCCTCAGGATGAGCCCATGTAAAAAACAATACTAATGCAAAATATWGTTAAAACAAAGGTGTAGTGGTTCCTCTCCAGGAAGTAGATGATGTGTATTGGGATGTGGAAAACAGTCATGAGAGAAGGGGAAGAAAGGTCAAATGAGGATGGTACTGACCTGAAGTCCTGACCTGTCAGTACCTTGCTTTAGGCAAGGAGAGGGTACAGGGGGGACCAGTGCTAAAAGGAGCAGAGCCAAGGATGCCTGTGGGGGGAGTATTTGGCAGCACGGTGGCACATGCCTGGGACCCAGTGATACCCTCTGCCATGAGAAAGGCTCACAACACTGTCACCAGAGGTTTTGAGCACTGCTCTGTTCTGATATGCTACAGATGCAAACAAATGCCTTCTCCCAGAGCAATGCTTGGTGCAGTCAGACCAGGCTACAGCTCTCCTTTTGACTCCAGCTTTATAGGTATTTCATTTGTTCCTCGCTGAGCTCCTCCAAGCCACCCAGGCTAGGTTGCCCAAGAGTAGAGGCAGAGTGCACAGACCTGCTCGAGAAGCAGCATGTGAATGAACTTGTGTGGCAGTGGAACTCGACTGGAGCTCGGCACGAGTCTGTCAGCCTGAATTAGCAAGAAACTACGCGGTGCCTTGGGGAGCAGCCTAGCCCCTTCTCGGCGAGCCGCGGGCAGAGGAGAGCGACTGGGCTGTGCATACCTGGTGCTACGGGGCTCTACGGGGCTCCGCGGTGCCCGGCAGCAGCTCTGCCCCGGGTCCTGCAGCCTGGGCACTGCCGTGCGGGGCAGGAAGCGGCGAGACCCGGCAGCCCCTGACCCTGCAGGGTCCCCGCGGGCTGCCAGGGGAACGGAGGCACCAGGGCTCCAGGAAAGCGCCTCAACTCCCCGCTGCCCGGTCGGGGTCCCGGGGTGAGCAGGGCAGTCCTGGTCCCGACCTGGAAACGCCCTCGGCGGCGGCGAAACACCGCGAAGAACAGGGCCAGGGTCTCCGGGGTCCGGCGCGGCGAGCCCGAGCGCATCGGGCCKGGCCCGGCTCCGCCGCCCTTTGTCCGCCGCCCCGGGGCAGGTGCGGGCGGCGCGGCCAGGGACAAAGCGGCCGCGGGCTCCCAGGCTGCTCCCGCCGCCGCTGCGCCCGGGGTCGGGCACACTCCCCCAGCACGGTGCAGGCGCCGCTCCCAGCACTCGGCCCCGGTGCCGCCGGCGGGTTTTATGCGCAGGGCGGCCGGCGGGCCGGCGGGGGTGGGAGGAGCCGGGCAGGTTGTGCCCGCCGGGCCCTCCTCCCTCGCTCCCTCCCCGCCCGGCGGAGAGGGGTCGGGGGAGGGGGCAGCATGGCCTGTCCGTCCGGCCCCTTTTCCAGCGCTCATCTGCCCCGGGAGTGCGGCGCCGCTCCTCGCAGGGAGAAGAGGTCCGAATGGAGACAGACGGCAGCCAGCCCGGCCTCGCCTCCCCGGACTCCCCGCACGACCCCTGGTACCGCCGCGGCGGCTGCCGCCGGCCACCCCCACCGCCTCCCCCTGGTCCCGGCCGCGGCCGC
>NW_026623451.1:82915-133954 GCF_030028575.1 Malurus melanocephalus
GCGCGGCCCCACTCACGGCTCTCCCCTTCCTCCCGCAGCAAAATGTTCATCGGGGGACTGAGCTGGCAGACCACGCAAGGTGAGCGCCGCGGGGCCCCGCACCTGCCGCCGGGGCCGGGGGTGGCGGAGCTGGGGCCGAGCCCGGTGTGGGGGGGCGGCGGGGCTGGTTCGGACCGGGCCGGGCCGGGACACCTACGGTGGGTGCTGTGCTTGCAGAGGGCTTGCGGGAGTACTTCAGCCAGTTCGGCGAGGTGAAGGAGTGCCTGGTGATGCGGGACCCGCTGACAAAGAGATCCAGGTGAGAGGCCGGGCCCGCGCCTCCCTTCGCCCCCGCCGCGGCCCGGCCGCCACTTCAACCAACTTTCTCTCTTCTCTCCGCATTCCCTCTCCTGCCCGGGTTGCGGGRCTCAGGGGCTTCGGGTTCGTCACGTTCATGGACCAGGCTGGCGTCGACAAGGTCCTGGCCCAATCCAGACACGAACTGGACTCCAAGACGGTGAGATGACTTCTCTCAACTCAGGGGTGCATTTGCCTGCAGAGCGGCTGTGCTCGGAGCGGTCGTCGATTGTAGTGTTTGATTTCCAGTTAGAGGTTGTAAACTATTGATTTCTGATACGGATCGATCGTTCCCTTCTCTGTCCCGCTTGCCGGCGGGTAGCCTAGCTGCCGCCTGAGCACCGGGCTCACCGTGTGCATAATCCTGGTGTGCGTCTGTGGATCTTGGTGATGGTTTTCCTCTTGCCCGTTGGTCGTAAAGCCCATCTGGGCAGTGACTGTAGCCCTCTCGAAGCTGGGACACCTGAGCGCGTTTGGGGTGAGGGTTTGCCCCGTGAAATAAGATAAGGCTGCGTTTGGAGAGAGGGAAGTCGCCCTTTCATCCAGTGTGCTGCCGAGCATTGATCCCTCCCCAGGGATGCTGTTCCCCCGCACTGCTTTCCTGGCCATGGTGGCCGGTGCCCCATCCTTCCCGGCAGAGAKCCCCCATGCTGTGCAACCAGAGACTCTTTGTAGTTTGCTCAGGTGAAGTTTTTGTAACGGTCGTGGAGGTTCAGGACTTTATTGTCTCCGAGTGTGGCCAGTGCCTGCCCATGTGGGCCACCACCGCCTTCTTGGAGCGGTTGCTGCTTCAGCCCTCACTCTGCAAGTGGGGGCTKATGAGGAGCTTCAGCTGGGCCAGCAGAAAGATTTGGTGGCTCACTGGACTAGTGGCGTAACGTGGTGGGTCCTGCCTTGTGATCTGGTGCTTGGGAGATGTGCAGGCTGTTTTGAGGGGTGGGGGTGAGGTGTCTGAGTGGGAGGTCCCTCCTCTTTAGTTTTAGTGACTTGCCTTCCCCTGAATTCCTTTTCCTTATTGCTGCCCCGGGGTGAAGGTGAGGGTAGGGATGGGGGAGTGGCGGGGGCTGCAAGGGGATGGCATGGTGAAGGGACATGTTCTGGCTCCAGGCAAGGGCTGCTGAGGAGTCCAAATGCACAGCTTTATTTCTTGCAGCGCGTGGCTCAGGCGTCCTAGTCTTTATCTTGGCAGAAGGAGAGGGCGGGAGAGCGAGACCCTCTTTCTTAGGGTTTACGGCATGAGTTGCAGCAAGATTTATGTCTGTTCCTGTTTAACTGCCTGGATCGCTCCCTTTGATGTGCACAGGTCCTTCCTCCCCACGGCAGCTCCCGGTTAAATCTACCCCAGCCTTGCTGGCTGAGGCTGGGTCCCCAGCCCTCCTTCTTCCAGAAGTGATRTAAAGTGAGTTTTGCTCTGAGGGAGGGGTTGCAGTAATGTGTTTTGAGGAGGGCCCAGGGTTTTCTTTTTTCCTTTTTTTACCTAGCCTGTGTAAACTCAGTGTCTGATCAGCTAGTCCTGTCATGAGTCTGTGGGCTGGCATAGACCCCTCTTGGAAAGGCAAGTAATGCATGTCTGTTGCACTAATCCTGGAWGTGTTTTGGGGCTAAGAGCGAGCCGAAACCCACAGTGTCCGTTCTCTCCCCTGGCCGTGTTGCCGGCTGTGTGAAGGTGCTCTGTGGCCCACGGTGTGGCCCACGAGGGTGGGGAGGGATGGTGGGCACTGCAGGAGAACAGAAGGGCCCCGTAGCACAGGGTGCGTGGGGACTGGCCAGCCATTGAAATTCCCTGCTGCATCTGCTCTGCTTGCCCCACCGGCACGGCACAGAGAATTGGGACAGATTTGCCAGGGCCTTCCTTTGTTAGGAACTTTGATCCTCTTCCCCCTTCCTTCTTATTTTTTATTTAACATGTTTTTCAGCTGTGTCAGATGTTTTGGGGTGTTTTGCCTCGTTGAGAGTTTGGTCTTGTGGTCACACATGGAACCTCCATATGCCTTTTCCCTGCTGAGCTGAAAGGCTCTGCCGTGAGTCATGGGTTAAATGAGACAAACTCATCTGAATCTTAATTTAGAGTTTTATGAAACTTTGCAGGAAAGGGCCTGGTGTCCTGTAAGGACAGCCTTCTCTCGAAGCTTGGTGTCTCCTGGCAAACGGCACTTGATGGACAGTGTCTGTTCAACTTGTTGCTTCATTGTTTTCTGATTCTTCCTACCCTAAYGAAGGCAGTTGGGCCGATTCTTCAGGGCAGCCTTGTCTTTTTCAGACTCTCTTTGTTTGTAAGCTAGATAGCAGCAGGCTACAGGGTTTTTCTTGAAAAGACTTGATATGAGAATTGGCTTTACAGTCTCAAGGTAAAAGATTTGTGTGACTTTGTAAAGCTGCAGCTGGCCACTGCCTTGAGCTTCTTTAYGCGCTGTGGGAAGAGCACTTGGCAGTGCTGGGTTGCCCTGTCGTTTCTTTGTTGCCGTTGTTTTTGCTGGGTTTGTCTTTTGTGGTGGAGGGAGTGATCTGCAGCTCCCCGGCAGTGCGGACCAGTGGGGTGGAGGTAGAGGCAGAGGTAAAATGAATGAACAAACCTGGACCTGAGGTCTTGCAGGTCCTTCAGAGCCCTCCCTGTGCTTTKGGACACCAATACCAGCTGGGCTAACACAGGAGTTACTTGAGCTGAGTATGAAATGGGGCGTTAGGTGGCCTGAGGAGCATTACTGTRGACCAGGCTGGCCTGTTGGTACACCTGCGACATCAGTGGGATTTCTCATCCCCAAAGCCTTGTGGGGTGAACTGGAAGCAGTTTGAGCTCAGGTAACTTCCATTCACTGCAGCCTGATCTGGGGTTTTGTTTTTTGGATACAATCTGAACAGTTCTGAACGCTCTTAGCAGATTTCTATCTGGGTTTGTAAAAAGGATCCATTACGTCAGTGGTTGACACTGAAACACAACTCCTCCAGGGCTATTTGTTTTAACACCAAAAATGAGGGAATAAGGTACCAGTGCTTTTGCTTTAATTAGGAAAGACTCCAGCCACCAAGGAGCAGTCCAGTTTGAGTAACTTGAGTCCGGCACCGAACTCACTCCCCTCAGCATGTTCCCAGAGCTGCGCCTGCAGTCGGTCACCCCAGCCTCCCTCTACCTGCAACAATAGCTGGTTGTGCAGAAGAATTTGTGAAATGACTGCCTGCTCTCTCCAGCCAGGAGGACACGTTATCTCTGCCCAGTTGATCACACTCAGGGTAATGAGAAAATGAGGCTGAGCTTAGCATTGCTGAGTATGAAAGCATCTTATTGGCAGGAGCTGAATGACACTGGCTGAGAAGTAAAAGACAGTAGATTATTGTTTTTGCTTATTATCTGCCATCAACCTCCTGGTCTCCTGCCGTCCCCTGTCCTCAGAATTCTCTGTGGGTGTCTGCACTAGCCAGGAAGCAGTGGGGGGGTTATGTGTGCATGGGGAGGGGAGGGCCTGGATAGTTCCGATGCCCCAGGGAGGCACAGGAGGGTATGCTAATCTGCTGGCGTTTGGATCTTGGGGAGGGAGGTTTATTTTTGAGTTTATTTGTGCTCTTCACTTTTGCCTCTGTTTACCTACGTGCTGAGTTTATTTATGTTGTAAGCTGTGAGTCAGGATGGAGGTGGGGAAAGCAGGGAGAGAAACTGGTGGAAGGGCACAGAGGGGCCAAGCTCCGGGGCTGTGAGACAAGTAAAAGGATGCAGGACGGGAGGGCAGCCAGGCTGGAAAGCTGAACAAAGCAGTGAGAGGAGCTGGAGAAACACAGCTTCCTTTTGGGCTGTTGGAGCTGCCTGGCTGATGGGACAACGCTCCAGGCTGMCCTCCCAGCTGCAGCCTGTCCAAGTGTGGGGATGAGCCAAACCTGCCTTTACCACAGGCCTTTGTAAGCTGATTTGTAGGTCTGGATCATCCCCGATGTGATGTAACTTTACAGGAGTTGCTGTAAAAATAGGCTATAAAGAAAGAGGTGGTGGCTGAGGAGGAGAGAAGGCTTTGTGGGTGTTTGGCTTGCAGCTGCATTAGTGTTGTCCCAGCTTTTGTGGTGGTGCCGGTGGTGGTGTGAGGCCAATGCAGGCACGCGCTGATCCGTGCTGAGCCCAGCAGAACGCGCGGCACCTGGATGGTGGCGCAGGGCCCGGCTGCTCCGGCCGGCAGCAGGTTTATAGGGAGCTGAACAGGCACAATGGAGACTCAACTCGCCGAGGGAGGGAGGGAGGGAGGGAGGCATCATGGCTTTGTGTGCAGCGCGGCCTGGGGAGAGGGGCAGCACGATCCCTGTGGCCGCAGCCTCCACAGCCACAGCCGGGGGGCCTGGGCTCCTCGGGTTAATTTGTGCCATCCTGGCTGTTCTTTTATTGCTTCAGTCTGTGTTTGAAGGATTGGAACGTTTGGGGGTTTGTGTGCTGCCTCTTCTGTCTTGTTACTACCCAGGTGAACTCTGTACTTGTAGGCAGAATGAAGGGTGGGAGCAAAAAGGCAAAAGAAGCCACTTTTAATATGAAGCTGGTGATGCAAGGCACCCAGGGGCAGGCCRAGCAGGAGGGTGCAGCCCAGCCTGTTAATCCCAGCATGTGAYGGGCTCTCAGTGCATCTGCCCAGTGCTCAGCTGGAGATGGACCACTGCATGCTGGGACTTGTAGTCTCCCTGGATTACTTTACAGAGAGGGAAAGATGTCTGCAGCCAGCTTCATTTTATTCACCTAAGGTAGATTATTTAGGCTTTTAACAAGGTGCCACCTGGGCAGAGACAACTGCACACATGGAGGAAACCCTGTGTCTGTAAATAGGTGGGAGAAGTGTGTTCAYCTGTTCTTCCCCACATCTCTTTCAGATTGACCCGAAGGTAGCGTTCCCTCGCCGAGCACAGCCCAAGGTAAGCACTGTGGGCAGCCCTTGTGCCYCAAAGTACAAAATTTGTGGTGGTGAACCTTGTCCTTCTGTGCAAGGCAGCCAGTGCATGCAACAGAGTTGCTTGCTGGGATTTGCTCAGGAGTCACCTGGAGCATGCTGCTGGGGCTTTGCATGGCARTGAAGGAACCAGAAGGTCCCTTGGTTGTACTTCAGGATACACTAAATAGMGCTGGTGGATTAAATGCTGCCCAGGGTGAACTTAGTCCTTCCAAGGCTGCAGACAGTGGTTGGAAGTTCCAGGCCTTAGGAGATACGAAACTGYACCATGCTGTGATGTGACACAGGTGGAAGAGTGTCGTATGTGCACCTGTGTGTGGTGGATAGGTGTATGGCAGGGGAGGGGAGAAGGATTTCACTTTGTGAAATGCTCTTCTGTGCTTCAGCACTGGAAAAGGTAAAAGGAGTTTGGTGTTGGATCTTACCTACCAGAGGCTCTGGCATTAAAATGTGCAGTGGCAGGAACTTTTTGCAGGCATGCAGCTACAGACTTTTAGCTAAGGAGCCAACAGCAGGCTGGAGACTGCATTTAGACTTTGGGTCTTCCTTTAACTTGGCTCTTGGATCTGAATTTTAAAGTAGAGTCTGTATTCCAAGTGCTGTTATGGGTAAAAGAGCTGGGGAGAAGCTGTGTTGAGAAGCAGAGGGAAGAGGAGACTGGTGCTGGGAGGGAAGTAAGGGGTTCAGGCACTGAGAACAATTGGTGAGCAGGTATCCCAAGTAACTGGAGCCAGGAAGCACATGGTAGGAATTGGGTTAATTCCATTAAGCAGTTTGGTGACAGAAGGTGCTTTAGTGTTAGAACGGGCTGCTCTCCAAGCCAGGGAATTGCTGCGGATTAGCCCTATGCTCCTTGGGGTAATTAGGACCATGTGTTCCTCTGAGAGCAGGGGTGTAGCCAAGCAGCTAAGGGGAGGATGCAGCTGGAGAGCCAGTTCAAAGGATGTTGGTGTGCCTCAGCCTGGCAGCCACGGCCCCTCTCAGGGCAGTTAGTTTGCTTCCTTGTCCCAGCTGCATCAGTGACAAGTGGCAGAGGGATCTTGCCTTTGCCTTCTTGAAGAGGCAAAAGCGATTTAACTGGGTGTTGACTGGGCTCCATTTAAGTGACTGGGGAAGGGTAGTGAAATGAGGCTTATTCCATTCCAGACTGGAATGCTGTGCAATTTGTGGGGTGGGAGGGCAAAGCCTGGGGAGCCTGCCTGTGCTGGCAGGCCTCCTGCCACCCTGMGAGCAGAGCAGATACCTCTGGGGTTGCCTAGAGGAGGCTGGCTGTGCAAAGTGCCAGGGCTGGGGAGGGGACAGCCATGCCCCATGCATTTGGGATGGTGTCACAGTGGCAGGTTAGTGAGGGGAGAGGCTGGTAATTGTCTAACAGGAGCTGATGGCTGGGTGCTGGCCCATGTAATGGGGGTCTGTGAGGGCGAGAGCACAAATCTGGTATGGGACAGATCTGCCAGCCGTGTTTTGCCAGAGGGTTTTGAGAAGGTGGAAGCTCAGCTGCAGCAAAGGGAAAAGCACTTCCTGGCAGCAGAGGGGAGTTAGTGGCCTTTTGAGGCTCATTCTCTCCTTRCTCTGGGTTTATTTGGTGAATTCCTGTCCTTCCCTTTTCCAGATGGTGACCCGAACGAAGAAGATATTTGTGGGTGGTCTGTCTGTGAACACTACTGTGGAGGATGTGAAACAATATTTCGAGCAGTTYGGGAAGGTAAGTCTCTTGAGTGGTGTTGGATCAAAGCTGTTGCTTCTGGGGCAAAAGGAGTTTTCTGAACTTTTGTGGGGGTGGGATTAGGAGCTTGTGAGTCTTTTGCAAGGGTTAAGTAGATTGAAGGTCAGTTACAGATGCTGGCWGGCTGTAATGTCCTTGTAGGGGCTACAGCCAGTGACTTCTGCCCTGTGGTGATTTGAAACAGAGTTTGTTCTTGTTCCCAGAGTTGCTAGGACCTCAGCTAAGGGAAATGGTTTTCCAATTTTTCCTTGTCCAGAAACCTCTAGTGACTCACAGATWTGCAGTTTGTTCAAACGCCTGGAGGAAGGTTTATAGACATGTCTAACAGAGTGGCTGCGTTATCAAACCTCTGATTTTGGCCTGTTTCTAACTCAAAACTTTGTGATTGATATTTCAATATCCTTTATTAGAAATAAGTCTTTTGGTCCTGAAATTTGTCCTGCCGAGTCTTGGGCAAATGGTGATGTAAGTTTTGTATATTTGAAGGAAATTTGGCACTGAGGCTGTCCCTTGTGTTGGTCTGGTTCTTCTGTGGCAGGTGGTGGCTCAGGAAAGGGTGGGCTTCTGTGGCTGGAAGTCAATTGTGCCATGGTCCATGACAGCCAGGTGTGTGAATTGTGAGACTGCACTGAATCTGAGGGTGGAAGGGGGCTCAGCTGTGACCTTTCAGCTGAGGAGGTTGTCAGCATACTCAGGAGTGATATCAGCAGTATTAGACTGAAGGATCCCGAGATTTTTAATGGGATTAGGAGCTGCAGGGGATCATCGTACCCAAGTGCCGAATGCGGTCACCTCTGTGGCAGGACATTGCGACTGTTTCACTGTTACTCAGTGGTGTTGTGCATGGGTTTGCTCTTTGGGGCAGGAAGCATTGTATTCTGAAGCTGTTGGGATCTTCCTGCCCAGTTAGAGGGGAAGAACATGGTTKGGTGGGTCGTAACCTGGTCAGAACGTTTCTGACAGCATCATGGATATGGAGGGAAGTGCCATGGGAACTGCAATGTGGGGATTAAGGCTTGGTATTAATTTCCTTTTGAAATTTTCCTGCCAAAGGGTGATGTTTTGTTAAGGCACACTAATTTGTGAAAGGAAGTTTTGTAACCAGGTTTGCCATACTGCTGAAACCTTTGGGCAGAAAGTTTGGGACAAGTATCTGCTCAGAACCTTTGTTCACCTTCTGAAGCCAAATTTTCATGTCCTGGTCTGCAAAGTGGGACTCTCTGTTTACTTCTGAGAGAAAGTGGGATGCCCCCATGTTTGCTGGTTGCTAGCTCTGTGTGGTTTCATTTTCTCTAAGAAATAGGCACTGTTGTGTCCCCAAGAGCTTTTACATGGTATCAGTGAGGGTGCCACCACTAAAGGTGGTGGTGTCCATGTGTCTGTGCAGTCTGAAAGTTGCTTGACTTTCAAGTTCTCCTGTGCTGCTGATGGATGTGTTTGACAGGAAAACAAAATGTCTTGGGCATAATCCCCTTTTAACCTTGACTGTATCCCTGCTAATTCAAAGAAGCAGCCTGGCATGGAGCATTCGGTTTACAGACCGCTACAGTTGCTCTAGTCTGAGCAGTCCCTTCCAGCTCTTTTGAGTGTTGTGCTGTTATGTTACGCTTGTTTAATAGTTGTCTGTTAAGGGGTGTCCTGATATGAGGAGACTGGCAAGGAGTGGTTGTGTGAGACTGTTTTCTGGAGTGGGCAGAAGGGARAGTTCTGCACAGCTTGGTGCGATTCATTTCCAAAGAGCCAGCGTCCCGGACAGCATCCGGTGCTCCAAATCTGCACGAGGCTGGAGCAGCTCTCTTGGCTTTGGGGAGTTCCCATGGGGAGAGGTCGGGGCTGCTCAGATTGACTTGCTGKTTTTGGGGCAGTTTTCTGACTCATCTGTTCACTTCGGATGAGAGACTCCTCAGAGCTCTTGTGTAAAGCATTGCTTGTGGCCTGTAACCATCTTGCAGACTAAACCTCACACAATTCACCCATGGCCAGGAGAACTGTTTCCTGAGAGATTCTCTCCAGTAGATAACTCAGTATGGCTGAAGGGAAAGTGTCTTCAGAGCTAAGTCTCTGTGGCCATCAGCTCTGGGGTTCTGAGCTCTGAATGTGCTGTTGTATGGTTTGTAGGACTAAGAAAAGCCTGCTGCCTTGTATTTCAGATGTGACTCTTGGAAAACATGATTTTGTTACACAGTGTCTTTTGGTGGCTCTTTATGATGTGCTGGGGCCTCCCAGGTTTCCAAGGTCTGCTAGGATCCCTGCTTTAGGGGTGTCTCAGACACCATGAGTGGTCTTCATCTCTTAGATTTAKGGCATCTTTAAGTGATGGGTGYTGAAGCTCCAGTTGTGGTATCCTCATTTCAGAAGATRTTTTTTCAGACAGACTTTCCAAGCTATTTAGGTCCAGTACTACTTCTGGAATTGCACTGGGACTGTGTGAAAAGGAATTGTTGAGGATGCCCTTTTAAAGCTTTTCTTTAGAGGACTTATCYTCTGAGGAAAGGGCTTGGTAACTGCTCACTCTACTTCCAAGTGGCCCCACAGTTTTATAGCACCTGGCAGGAGAAAAATTGCTACTCTTCCCTGCTGAAAGAGCTGAGAGCAGCAAGTCATTCTGTCTTGATTCCTCAAGCTCAAGGTACGAGGATCCCAGGGTGATGGTGATTTGTAGTCAGTCTTTGAGAATCCAGTGGCTAGCACAGTTTGGATCTCGGCTTTAGGGTGAGATCATGCTGTGCTTGBGAGGAGAGGGGAGTCCAGGCTGCTGCATGGMTTTTGCATGAAGGTTTGTAGGTAACCCTCAGGCCACAAGCCTGAGTGTGTCTTAGATTTGCCACCACTTTAAATTAGGATGGATGCTTTTGAAAAACATATTTTAGCCCAGACAGAAAGCACGTACATGCTGAAGGAATTACAAGAGGAAGTGCTATGGCCTGSAGAACAGATGAGGTCAAATTAGATTATCATAATGTTCTCTCCAGTTCAAATCCGTGAACTGCAGCTCACAAGTCTACCAAGGTGGTTCGTGTCAGTGCATCTCAGGTCAGAAGCAGCACACCTCCTACGTCCATTAGCAGGAAAAAAATGGAAGCTGGGCTGCAAAGGAGATGGTTTTCTATTTCATTAGACAAAATTCCCAAATATGATTTTTCCATTTTGGCAATTCTGCCTATTCTCCTATTTTTGTTTTGTTTTGTTTTCTTTCCTTTCTGTGTCCAAAACCTTCTCTCACCTTTGTGAAATGGAAGTGGGAAAAGAAATATGAAATGTGTGAAGAAAAAATCCATGAGTATTACTTAGGGATAAAGAAAGAAAGAGAGAGGCTGGCACCCCAGTTCTTCATATCAAAATACTTGGTTTTAATAGGTACARAAGGTGAGGCTTCAAAGAGGATCCCAAAAACTGTTCAAGTGTCTCTGCTTCGAAGAGGAATCACTTTGGGGTTTTTTTTTCACTTCCAAAATTCTAACTACAATGGACTAATATGGACTGCTGTTTTACTGAGAAAGAAAATACAAAGGTTTTTTTAGTACAGTGAGAGAGACTGAGAAGTGATCTCAAGCTGGCTGTGGTTTGTCAGGTGCAGCTGTGAGGGCTTTGAGCATAGTGGGATCTCTAGGAAACACTTCTCTGGTTCCAAAACTTGAATCTCTCTGAGATGCAAGCTCAGGCCATGCACATGCTTTCTAAAGGAGATTATTTTTTCAACYGTGGGACAGAAGTCCTGGAAAGACTTTCATTCACAGTATGTGTAGCCAAGTGGCTTGGCTTAAGTTGGATGGTGTTGGAGATCTTTAGACAGCACAAGGAATTATTTCAACAGCTTCTGTAGATTCAGACTACCACCCTCCCTGAAGCAAGAAAGAGAGGAGGAAGGTGTCTTGCACCTACCACCTCAGGCACAGCTAGTCTAGTTCAACRTGTATGAGAATGCCAGAGGAGCTCAAGTTGCAGCTTCCTCTTTTTCTACTTCAACCTGTGGCAACATGTTGTTCTGTATTATTTTTGGGGAGGAAAAGGGATTGTCCATCAGAGTAATTTCTTTGGACTGTTGGGTCTCTGATTTTGTAAGCAAAGTTATTTGTGTCAAATCAAAACTGAAAAAAATAAAGCCATCTTTCAGATTCAAGAGATTGTCTGATGAAGTTTTGTGGTAGTGAAAGTCATATAAATTKAAAGATAGAAGGCGGCTCAGAACAAACAGAGTCGTTTTGTCATGGAGCATATCTAAACAGTGAAATCTTTGCCGCGGGGTGTTGTTGCTAAAATTTACATAGGCTCCAAAATGATTGGGCAAATTCATGGAAGGTCTTTTCACATACAGGCACCCCTTCGAATTCAGAAAATCCCCAAATCACAAATAGCTTGGAAGGTGATGTAGTGTTCTGGGGTCTGTGGTAATATCCTTGCCTTAGCTTTATGTTCTTCCAAAGTTGTGTGTTGATTGATACCTTGTGTGTGTTGATTGATACCTTGGGAGGTTTGGGGCAAGGCAGAGCTCTGCTCTAACTCTGTGCAGCCAGTCTTTAGTTTGTTATCAGGAGAGAAGCTGGTCCTTATAGAAACTGGAAGTGCAGAGGTTCTGGAAGAAACGGGGGCCTGCACCCGAATCAGGTGTTTGAACTCATAATTTTGTTGTGTGCTTTTGTGTTTGGTGAAGCAGCAGTGCAGGAAATACATTCACAGTGACGTCTTTGCATGACTCACTAATCACTTGCTGCACCAAGGGTGCTTGGAAAGTGCTTAAAACCAGTCTGCATCTCTCACTGGGCCGTGTGTGGATGAGTTGGTCATGAAAGCTCAGCCTCTCTGTGAGGCAGCTCTTGCCCAGAGAGAGATCTCCTCTCTAAAAATACCCTGGAAGCAAACAAGAAAAAAGATCTGAGGTCTGAGGAAGGTTCTGACCTTTAGGCTGCCAYCTAATACTCCATCCAAATTCTGGATGCTTTGCCTGAGAGGTCCTGAGATGTCACTGGGGTGATGGCTGTTGCTGTTGCGATGAGGGACAATCACAGAATCTGAGGTGCTGAGTCTCAGGAGGGTTTGTAGGTCTGKCACAAATGYGTATTYRTSTACTCCTGCAAGAAARATGGGGCACTTGACTTGGGTGTATGAGATGAGTTTTCACTGCTGACTAATGGGAGAACCTTCAGATACTGATGGCAAATATCYTTAAAGGAAGACTTGTTTCTGTGCTTACAGTGGGCATGATTTTTCTCACTTCGGMTTGGGAGAATGTTAATTAATTAATCCTTAATCTGCTGCTCCCTGGAAATTTCAGGGATCAAAGCTACTTGTCAACCTGCTGTGGATTTCCAAACTGGATTTTGGATTTTCTTCCACAGATCAGAGGGCAATTTATGTAAATTCTCACACGTAACATGGTTGCCATGAACAGATGGGGAGGGGAGGAGAAGGGGAATCTGATCACCTCTCTTGTGGCAGTAGGCAGTTTGGCCTGTGGTAACAATGCCTCTGGAACAAAGGGTTCTCTGTGCTCCGCATCTGGTAGGCACATAGCCAAAAATGCTGTAGCAGTAATGGTCATTCAGGTCTTTTGGGGTTCATCTGATATTTGCCAGGTGCCCGTGTGAGAACGGGCAGGAGCACCTGGACAGGCTGTTCTGCTCACCTGTGGCATGGAGCAGGCTCTGTCCCCTTGGCCAAGTCTCCCCACTGGAGTTCTGAGAGTGGGTCTGTAGAGTGGGGTGGGAAGGGTCCCTGTGGCACAGCACACCTGCTCCCTGGAGCCAGGCTCTCTGTCCATCCATCCTTCTCCCTGCAATTGGTCTCTCCTCTGTGCAGTTGCGAGAACCTCAYGGGGTTGTTAATGCTGTCTCTTGACAGGATGGCTGAGTTTAGTTTATAGATAGTTTGGTTCTAGATAGTTTGGTTTATATTTTCCATATGGAAGCTGTCTCAACAGTTACTATTTTTATGCCAGACTTTACTACAAATATGTTGCTGTGAATCCTTCTAGGACCAGCTCAGCCATTTTTTATTTGCAGTTCAGGTGGAAGATGTATATCTCCACAAACCCTTTTGCTTCAATATTTATAACTTTCAAAATCTATCCTTGTGAAAGTGCATCCAACATTTCTTACTGACCTAATATAAGAAATTTCTATTTTTTAGAAGCTGCATGAAGATGTCATTTGTTTCCCTTCAACAAATAAGTAAGAATGAAATGGGAAAATTGAAAGATATTTGAGTGGGATTAGACCTCTGAAAAGCCCCAGGTATTTTGGCCAAAGCTRGATGGATCATTTATGATTATGGTCCCTTTAATGAGGGGTGCTGAAGCTCCAGTTGTGGTATCTTCATCTCAGAAGATGTTTTTTCAGACAGACTTTCTAAGTTAGTGGGTCTAGTACTACTTCTGAAACTGCATTGGGACTGTGAAAAGGAATTGTTAAGGACACCCTTTTAAAACATTTCGTTAGAGGACTTGCCCTCTGAGGAAAGGGCTTTGTAACTCTATTCACTCTACTTCCAAGTGGCCTCAAAGTTTTTTAGCACCTGGCAGGAGAAAAATTGCTACTCTTTCCTCCTGCCTGTCCAGGAAAGGCATGGGAACACTTAAGACTTAGAGAGGAGAGAGCCAAGAGCACAGAGTCATCCTGTCTTGATTCCTCAAGCTCAAGGTACGAGGGTCCCAGGGTGATTTTTAGTCAGTCTTTGAGAATCCAGTGGCTAGCACAGTTTGGATCTCGGCTTTAGGGTGAGATCATGCTGTGCTTGTGAGGAAAGGGGAGTCCAGGCTGCTGCATGGCTTTTGCATGAAGGTTTGTAGGTAACCCTCASGCCACAAGCCTGAGTGTGTCTTAGATTTGCCACCACTTTAAATTAGGATGGATGCTTTTGGAAAATACATTTTAGCCCAGAYGGAAAGCATGGACGAAAATCACTCCTCTTTTTTCCTGCTTGTTTAGGGGAGGTATGGGAACACAGGATCTAGAGAGGAGAGAGCAGGGAACACCAGGTCATCCTGTCTTGATTCCTCTAGCCTGAAGGTACCAGGTTCCGGGCAGTGATCATTTACAAGAGGGGACTGGCTTCAAACTGAAAGAGAGTRGGTTTGGATTGGATCTTTGGATGAAGTTYTTCCYKGTGAGGATGGTGAGGCTGTGGCACAGGCTGCCCAGAGAACCTGTGGCTGCCCCATCCCAGTGTTCAAGGCCAGGTTGGACTCGCAGCAACCTGGTGGAAGGTGTCCCTGTGCAGAGCAGCGGGGTTGGAAGGAGGTGATGAATCCCTCGGGAATGCCGATCGGCCTGTGCTGGGGTGCTGGAGGCCCGTTGGGTGCCCTCCCGCAGCCCGTCAGCGGCCGCGGGCACCGAGCGCTGCGGGGCGGCTTTGTGAGCCGCTAATCCGGGCCCCAGCTGCCATGGCGGCCGCGTTGCCATCGCGACGGCCCCGCCGGCGGCCGCCTTTGTTGGGGCCCGGCGCGGCCCAGCCGGGAAAGGCCCAATGCGGCGGTGGCGGGCGGGGAGGAACGAGTGGGGGGTGTGGTGGTGGTGGTTCACCGCCACAATAGCTGCCCAGTTACGGCTGGTGCTGGCTGTAGGGAAGGTGCAGGCACAGCTTTGGTGGGCGCTGGATGCGGTGCCTCGGTGCGAGGTTCTGCCGGGGTTGTGTATGGTACGAGGTGTGTTCCCTATAGCAAGGGTTACGGGGAAACTGGGCYCTGCTTTACTTTGCAGGTGTATGCTGAGACCAACCAACTCCACTCACAGGCTGTCTTGAAAGGAGATGGGCATGTGGAGGTTTTAATGGCAATAAAATACATCACTAAATACACAGAGTTGTAGCCCYGGAGTTGTGTGTATATACACGTACATATGTACACACACTTATATATCTGTTTTAGAATTAGTTTTTAGCAGGAAACAGCTGTCAAATGGAGTACATGTGTTACAGTAAATACATTTTTGCAAGTGTAAGTACATTTGGAGGTGCTGGGTAGACACCTGATCTCAAAGCAGAGCCTTAGGAAAAAGCTCAGAAGGAGAAAGGCTGCAGCTCTCCTCACAGCACACAGTGTGGTTTGGGATGAAGTGGTTGCACATCTCCTGTCTCTGTGAAGTGGTTGCACATCTCCTGTTTCTGAGGGCTCAAGAGCTGCAGCAGTGCCCAGCCATTGCCCACTATATTGCTGTGCCTTGGGTTTGTGTGGATGTGCACTGGTCTCTGCCACTTGCAGTTGCTCCTGCTTCCCGGGCTCTGCAGAGAGGAGTCAGCAGCAGGCCTGTGCTCACTGACACTAGTTTACTTTTCTTCTCGTGCCCATCTCTCATTGTGATGTGTTTGTGGTCTCCAGCTACCTGAGATGGGAGTGGCACTGCCTCAGAGTGYCTTTGACACAGCTTTCTCCCAGTGTTTACTGGGGAGGAGAATAGCTATTTCTCCAGCCTTTTTGTGAACTGGATKGGGGAATGGATCTAGATTTTAAAATGAAAAAAACCAGATAACAAAACCTCTTGAACTATTTTTAAGCCATGTCGGGTTTCCCTCCAGCACATCACAGTTGGGATTTATCATGAAGGGAAATGGTGCAGACACAGGAGCAAGTGGTGATGGTGAATGGCAGCGTGAGGAGCTGCCCCCAGCACCCATCTCCCTAACTGTGTGTCCTGGGAAGTTGCTGAGTAGTTGCTTCAGGTCTGTGTCAAGGCTTATGTTCCCCATGGCTCCAGCCTGGATGCTTGGCATGTTTATCAGGTGTTTCTTTATTTGGCTGAGGGAGGCTGAGCCAGGATGGGAAGCGTGTGAGATGAGCAGGAGCCAGGTTGTCTGTTGTCACCTGGAGTGGATGTGTTAGACAAGGCCAAGGGCATCAAATACGATCTCTGTCTGCTTATGACAGCACTGGAAACGTCAGCAAGGGCTCCTTCCATCCACCTGGCCCTGAGGTGGAGCTGAGTGTCCCTTGTTGTGCTGAAGCCTCTCCCTTTCCTCACTTTTGCCGTGGGCAAAGCCCGTGGCTGCCTGTGCCAGGGCATAGGCTGTGCTCTGCCCTCTCCAGTGAGGAGGAAGCAGCAATGAAGATTCTTCCTGGGACAAGGCAAGGGAGTAATCCTGTAGAGTTCAGGGGGGTTTGTGGGTTTGCTGCTCGGGGAGCGGCTGTCTCGTATGGAGAAGGAAAGGAGGAGGGCAGCTGCTGGCCGGAGACTGCTGCCACCTCCCCTGAGCACTTGCACGTCCAGTTTCATAATCGGATTAAGGCAGTGGTATTAGAGGAGGGATGGGTCAGTGGGACAGGTTTACACTGGGGCTTACACGGAGGGGATTGAAGTGTATTTTTTAACCCTGCTCGGGCCGACCTGCAGAGCGGATGCRGCTCCACAAGGCAACACCCGCGGGAAGATGGGGGGAAAAGTGGCACCAGGCGGTGATGTGCCGGGGAGGAGTGCAGCCCCAGGCCGGCTGGGGGATGGGATCCGGCTGCCCCTCCCCCCCGGGAAGGCAGCCCTGCTCAGTCCTTGCAGTAAATTTGCTCTAATTACAGCCTCCAGCAGTGGGAAACCTCACTTAGAGGAAAGGCTCCTCTGGGGTGGGGGTGGGGGCGCTTCCCCAGCTTTCCCAGGCAGGCTCTGTTGTCTGAGGCCTCCGCTTCCCCTGTCGCTGGGAGGCCCCTTATTCCTCTCCCCTCTCCAGCTTTGCTTCTCTGCCCCTCTTTGATTCTTCTCTCCTTTGAGGCCGGGATTTGGGAACAATGCCCTCCCTGCTCCTTGGCCCCCGGCTGGAGCCGCAGGCAAACAATCGGGGTCACTTGCTGCCAGGGGCTGGGCCGAGGGGGCTCAGCTCAGCAGCACCTGCCCCAGCCTGGTGGGGAGACCAGGACCATGCTGGCTGTGGCTTGGGGAAGTGCCTGCTGTGGTAGCTTATGTGTAGTGCATATGTGTGCATGCCCTGTTTCTTTCTTGGGGACAGGAAGTCTCACCTTGATCCCCTCAGCTCCCTCAGTTCAGGGAAGCGCTGAACAATTGTATTGGAGGATGCTCGTGGCAACAGTAATAATCTGATCGCAGCACTTCTCTTTGCAGGTGGATGATGCGATGCTGATGTTTGACAAGACAACAAACAGACACCGAGGTGAGAGCTGTCTTCTGGCCCTAGGAGAGGTTACTGCAGGGGTTTTGCCTCCTGCCTTGCCTAGGGAGGGGTCGGTATGCCAGCAGCAGGGGATGCGGGTCGCAGCTGCTCTTTATCTTGCCTCCAGTCGCCCCATTCTTTTGCATCTGCATCCTTTACCAGTGGCCCTCACAGCACAGAGAGCTTTTGTCCAGTGTGTTTCCTGTGCTGTAAACTCATCGAGTTGCAGATATGTGAGAGGAGACGGCCCCCTCCTCTGCTTGCTCACCTCCATGGCTCCAGCCCACAGTGTGTGTCTTACCTTGTCCCGAGTAATCTGAGCTCTGGGAAAGCTGACACGAGAGCCTGAAGAGTGCCTGCTTCTCGCCCCTTCCTCGGCCTGGAGCCCACTTTTGCTCCCAGGTCACCTTTTCTTACCCGAGTCTTGCTAGTCGAGTCTGGTTACAGGATGGGAGCAAGGCTGTACTGTATGCGCCCAGCCCATCCATGGGTGTCCCTGCCTTCCTGGTGAGTCCTCTGACTGACTACCTGGTGGTGTGGCAGGGCTCGACATTTTCATCCAACTTGGAGATTTATTGGCTACAGCTTGACCTACAAACTTAGCTTCAGCCTCTTTCCAGTCAGGGTCAGTAACAGCCCTGTGCTGGCTGCTCTCCTGCATGTTGTTTGAAGCACTTCCAAGCACCCCTGCCCCCAGAGCAGTGAGGGAACTCTCCCTTCTGCTCTTGCTACACTGTGTGCCCTTCAGATTTTTCTTTTTTTTTCTAAAGCCATTAAATCTACCCTGACTGCCAGGCCTCGGCAGTCCCAGGATATTGTTCCAGCTTCATCTTGAAAGGGAAGAAGCATTAACCTCTGTTCCTCCATGGGTGCCTTCCAGTCACTGGTCCAGTTAAAGTTGGGCATTTGGGAAGCAGCAGGGAGAGCTGCCAGCCACTGGGCTGAGGGGCTCAGCCCAGGACACAACAGGCCTGATGGGGGTCTGATGGGGCTCAGGACTCCTTTTGGCATCAGAATTTTATTGCTGAATTCCTGAGTTCCTCTGCTTGTGGGTGTTGAGGTGAATGGTGTGAAACTACCTGGGTGCAGATGGAGGAGTTTATAGAGAAACATTTCTAGCAGTGTGGAGAAAAGRTGGGGTTCTGGGCAGTGGATTCCCATCTGCTTTTTAAATGTTATTTTACAGTGCAATGGAATTGGCCAGTTCTGGAAAGCGGAAAGCTCTGCTTAATCCCAGCTTGCTTGCACGGCAAGCTTTAAGACATCCTCCCACCTGCCTCAGTTCTCCGGAAACGGCTGCAGTCAGCTGAGAGGAGTTCAGTCTGCCCACCCGACTGGGCTTTGCCAAAACTGTCAGCAAAGGGGTTGGTGAGAGAAAGGAGGTGTGAGCGTGGGCCAAGGGCCAGGAACATGCTGTCCTGTCTTACCCCAGATATAAACCTTACTTTGGTGAAACTTTGCAAATCGCTATGTCTGTATCTGCCTTGCTGTGTGCAGCTGCAATGYTGATCTGTGCCTGCTCACACGAGGCTTTATGGACAGTGCCTGCGAGGGAGCTGCAGGGTGTTCTTGCTGGTGGGGTGCGTTTATTGAGGGTGGTGATGTCCTGGCAAGCAGCTGTTGGTTTCCCCACCGACTCTTTGTGTGAGCATCTGCCCAGATCCTCCCCAGTGCTACCAGCCATGTGGCTTGCCTTGCAAATAGCAAAGTTAAAAAAAAAAAACAAACCAACCCAAACCTGGTTGTGAGACCAATTGGGTTCAGAGTGGGTGGGAAGTACAGGATGAGTAGGAGAGGAGAATCTATAAGAGGACAGTTCTGTTCTTGTGCATAAAAGCAGAATTTGCTGGAGCGGGAAGATGAGTGACAGCTGTTTTTGAAAGGGTTGATTGTGCTGTCCTTTTCTCCTGCCAATAAAAGGCTGTGAGTAGAGAGTTCAAACTGTGAGAGCTCTGACCTGATCAAGGAGTTTTGCTTTTTCTTCAGGATTTGGGTTTGTCACATTTGAAAGTGAAGATATTGTGGAAAAAGTGTGTGAAATCCACTTCCATGAGATCAACAACAAAATGGTGAGTGTTTGGGGCAGAACCTGGGGGAGCATGGGAGAGAGCAGGGCAGGGGCACAGGGGCAGGGTGCAAGGCACTTGGGTCTGATGTATCTTGTGTGCAGTGGGGAATCAGATTGAGTATTTTCCCAAAAATCAGAGCAGTCAGTCTGGGGAAAAAATTCACTGTRTGGAGGTGGACAAGCATAATACTGAGTTCTCAAGGAGGAGAGCTAGCTAAACAAGGAGTTGTGCTGCACTTGGAAGTTCTGAAGTTACACAAAACCTTGTGGTGGCCTGGGAGGGGGAAGGTTTCACCTTTATTCAGAAATGAGAAAAATTAGGCTTTGAGGCCCTGGTGCAGGGTCAGGTAGAAGATCAAGGGCAACATCAGGAGGAGAAAAGCAATGTTTGAGCTCCCCAATGCCTGTGGTGGCTGCAGAGCAAGAGGGAAGGCTGGCACCACGCAGGCTAGAGACAGGGATGCCAGGGAAGGGCAGCGGAGTGGGCTGACAGAGGTGGCTGGAGCTGGGACGTGCCATCGTGCAGGCAGCCCTGCCTGGCCAGCCTGTGCTCTGTGCCGTGTCCTGTGACAGCCTGCGATCCAGCCTGTGACAGCCGAGACTGATCCTTACTTTCTTGTGGCAGGTGGAGTGTAAAAAAGCTCAGCCGAAGGAGGTGATGTCCCCAACGGGCTCTGCACGGGGGCGGTCCCGAGTCATGCCTTACGGGATGGATGCCTTCATGCTGGGGATCGGCATGCTGGGTAAGCCCCCGGACAGCTCTCCCGCTCTCCCCCCGCGCCCGGCCGTGCCAGGCAGCAGCTTAGAGGTTTATTCCGGGAGCGGCGGGGCGGCCAAGGGCAGCGCTCCCCGTGCGGGGCTGGCGGGCTGCGGGGGCACCGGGACCTGTTCGCGATCGCAACTTGCCCTCTGCTGGCACCGGGGAAAACTGCAAACGTGCCGCCGCTGCGCTGCGACAGCCGGGCTCCTGCGGCAGCCGAGCCGGCCGGGCACAGCCCGTGCTGGGTGGTTCTGCCCCTCGGCAGCTCCTCCACCGTCCCGCAGTGCCGTGGCACATGGATAGCAATTCCTTCGTGTGGGATAGGATGTAACTGCAGAGCTGAGTGTGGAGTAATCTGTACCCAGGCATCTTCCTCCCACACTTTCTGATTAATTAGTTAATTAAAGAGTCCCTGAGCTTCTGCTTCAAACAGTGGTCTGTATAAATGTCCCTACTGCCATTTAAAGRCTGTTAAAATGCCCCTTAAAGTTCTAGGTTAGTGTTGTCACACTCTCTTCCCTCTCAGTACAGCAAATATCTGGTATTGCAGGGAAAGCTATACATTTATCGTGGGACTATCCTGTAAGGAGAAATTGGTGACAAGTAGGCTGGTTTTCATGTCTGCCAATGCTCCCAAGGTAAAAGCATTCAGATAAAAATTTTAAAAATGGGRAAARAAAGTMATTTTCCCCATCTTCCAGGTCTACAAAGCCTCATGCCTAGATCTGACRGTCAGCATGATCCTTCCAGTGTGGGTGCTGGTCCTGGCTTCTCTCTCTTCCCACTTTCATTCGAGCCAGGACTGAGCTGRCCCAAGAGCACTGTTTGCTCAAGATCATTGCTGATGTTGCTGGGCAGGGTGTACTCAGCCTGGGTCTCAGTGCTAAGTCTGCTGAGTAGCAGTTAGTCTCTGAACAAAACCCCCAAAAGGGCATTTTTCCACCAATGTTTTCACTTGACTTATTGAAGGAAAATAAATCTCCAGCCTGTGGTTTTGGGTTTGCCTTTTCTAAGCCATCTGAATTTTAAAGCAGCAAGACTCAACTGAGTCACTGGGAAATCCACAGACTCATGTCTTGGGAGATCTCAAATCAAATATTCATCTGTGAGTCAATGCTCTGCATTCTCACAGGCTTGTTCCTATAGGTGGTCAGCTTCCCTGGGGAACAGCAGGAGCTATGCTCCTGCCTGTGCCAGGAAATGTTCTTTGTACCTGCATTCATCAGCCCTTCTAGTGCAAAAGTGACTCAGAGCTATTCAGCCATTCAGATGCCCCCTTCTCCCTGATCTCCTGTTTGTAAATCCAACTGATGCATCAGAAAGCCTTAGTCTRCAGACCTGTGAGTTTGAGAAGGAGATCTCCATGTCCTTTCACGTTTGGAGCAAGGAAAAAATTAAACAGATCTTCTAAACTCGTCTGTAGGCTCGYATGCATTGTGCACTCTGCCCAGTGCTCTCCTGGGGCTTCTGCTGTTCCCTTCTTTCTGCTCTCTAATGCCAAAGGGTGCTCAGGCTGCTCATGAGCAGCCAGGCTCTGYGGGCATGGACCTTGCCAGCTTGCAMTAATGAAGTCTTTTTCTCTTCCCAGGTTATCCAGGCTTCCAAGCTGCCACCTAYGCGAGTCGAAGTTACACTGGCATTGCACCTGGCTACACTTACCAGTTCCCTGGTGAGTGGAGCTCCCTGCTCTGTTTCTTGGTCTGCCTTCAGGTGATGGGAGCCCTTGGCATGATCAATAACCCAGGCTCTGCCCCTTTCACCTTTTCCCCTGTTTGGTCTTTCTTTAAATTGGAGACGGATGTGGAAGGGGGAGGGGAGAAGCCCTGGAATAGGTGGGAACAGCCTGTCGTTCATTAGGATTATCCTCACACTGCAGTGGCAGGAAAAGCCCAAGGCTGCTCCATGTCCTTTCTGCTGGCCTCCTCCGTAGGGCTGCTGCTGTGACACAGAAGGGCCCCGCAGCTCTGCCTGTCTCACTGCCTTTGTGTGTGTCTGTCTCTCTTTACCAGAGTTGCCACCGCTCTGAAAGTAGCACAGAATGTTAAACCCCATGTACCAGGGAACTCCTGGGCATGCAAAAGGCCCAGCAGCACTAAAGTTGTGTTCTGAACCGTGCCTGGACCACTCATAACCTTCACAAAGCACTTGCTGGGCCAGGGGGCTGCAGATCCCCTGCAAACTGGGTAGTTTCAAGCTCCCAACCCTGCCATGTGCTCAGAACATGGATTCTGCGATCAATGGCTGGAACCTGCTGTGCCACAGCTGCTCAGAGCTTTGTGGGGCCTCTCCTCCCTCCTGCTCTTTGCCAGGCCGGGAAATGAGGCAGAGCACACTTAGGGGATACACGGTGCTATTGCTGTTTTCTAGAGATGTGGCAACTCTGAGCATCCCTTCCTTACTCCATCCCTCAGTGTGATGGTTGATATATGAGGTTTTGGTATTAGGGGCTGGGAATGGGAAGTTTCCTCTTCACCTGGCTGAAAGTTGCTGTTGCCTCCTGGCTGTCTGGAAGCTCTCCATGAATCCAGCTGTAGTGGCTTCAAGTCTCTCATAGTAAACCTATGCCAGGCTGAGTGTGGCACATACTCAGCACACCCTGGCCTTGCCACAGAGAGGTCAGATTGGCYGGGTCGCAGAGCAGTGCTCCAGGGCAGACCTGAGGCTGCACAATGAAGCTTGAACTCGTCCTGCCCTGGCCACATTTATTCCAAGGATAAATGGAACCTTTCAGCCTTCAAGGCAGGAGTCCGGCACCTTTCAGCACCAGTTAYAAATCAGTTTAAAGAAGACACTGGCCTGGATGCAGTCTGGTTGCAGGCTGCTCCCCCAGCGGACCCCGGCTGCTGTGTCTCTGCGGGGCCTCCCTCGGGGCGTTTGATGAGTTCCTAAGCTGTCTTGCATTTCGTTTTTAGAGTTCCGTGTAGAGCGGACCCCTCTCCCGAGTGCCCCCGTCCTCCCTGAGCTCACAGGTCAGTCCCGCTCATTTCCTAAACTCACAAGCTGGAAGGGGAGAAGGGGGCTTTGGGCTGTTTCAGTGGTGTTGCTGCTCCACAGCCTGGCACAGTTAGACTGGAAATGTGCCTTATTTCCTCTTTCATCTGGGTAAGCTCTATCTGAAGCTGGGGATGGAAAGATGGAGAGGCAATCAGACCCATGTGCATTGCCCCTGAAAAGGGCCATTGCAGGTCCTTTCCTGCTGGTTGCCTCGTTTTTTAGCTCCTTGCCCCAGGCTCTATGTAAACTGGATACGGAAACTGCAGACACCATCGTGACTTCCACAGGTCTACAAATGGCTTTAAGCTGAGCTTCTGCAAGGATGAAATTTGGAGTGCTGGGAGGAGGGAGAGGTGTGGATTTACCCCTGATTGCTCTAATCCCAATTTCCTGGGCAGGAGGGAATGGTGCAGCTCCCCAGCTACTCCCACTCAGGCTTCTCCCTGAGTAGGACTGAGAGTGGTGGGACCTTGCAAAGTCCTGCAGTGCTTGTAGGGAGCTGTGGAACAAAATGGGAGCAGAGGATCATTCTCAGTGTCCTCAAAGTGCAAATACCCACTCAGCCCCTGGGGTGTGTGCCGTGTGTTCTCCCTGCGTGATACTCCTTCTGTCTACTCTCCCTTCCATGGCCATGTTTTCCCCAGCTCTGTCCTGTTCATGGTTTTTGTCATAGAAAAGCTGCTTTGTGTAGCACCTTGCTTCCTGTGTGCCATCTCATTTTCATGGTGTTCCTCCTTCCCAGCGCTTCTTTGCCCCCACCTGTTTCAGGGTTTGAATCTCTCTGCAAAGGGGTATGGAAAACCTTCCTGGGAAGCTCTTCTGGAATAAGCAGTACAAACAGGCTTGAAAGGGAGCTTCTATGGCACAAAACCGTGTTAATTCTCAGGGACTCTGTGAGGATGCTGGGGTTGGCAGCCACCAATGAACAAATTTTCCTGAGGGAGGTAGGGCAAGACTAAATCCTGTCTCCTACAACAGAACCCTTCCCTGACACCGTGTATGCAGCTGCATAAGCACCTTTGAGCTTTCTGGTTGGCAAGCAAAGGAAATGTGGGTCCAGTTGTTTATTTGCATGTGTGTTTTTCTGCAAAACCCATCACATTTGTAAAGGAACATTGGTGACTTGGCAAAAATGGTTTTTTCCTCCATGCCCACTTCTGGCTGTCCTGTGCCTTTTCCTAGCAAGAGGTGACTAGCCCAGGACCTGGCTGTCACTGGTGGCCAGGGTACACCAGGGCTCTGCACAASAAGAAGTTATTAATGCTGCTGTCCTGGCTGGGTGCCAGATTAGCTTCCAGTCCTGAGTGTCTCACTGAAGTACCAGCTGGGGATTGTGGCATTCTTCCCTCCCCGATACGCTTACCTCCTGTTAAACAGGCCCCGTGCAGCCGCTTGGCTGGGCCGCRGGCTGCCATTCCCATGTATAGGCTGGAGTTGGCCCCACAGAGGGCAGGGCCCCCTGCTCCCACAAAGGCCCACTGAGCTGTTCTGTGCTCGAGGGCCCTTGTGCCTTTGAGTGGCTGCTGCACACATGGGCTGTGCTTCATCACTTGGCGAGGGGAGCTGTGAGGAGGGGATGGCACAGGCAGGGATCACACACAGGTGCTTTGTCACCGCAGCGCAAACCTGGTGTCTCAGTGGATAAGACTGCAAAGGCAAGAAGATTTTTTCTTCTAAAAAGATCTGGAGCCTTTGAAAAGACCTCACCTTCTTTCTCTGTAAAACCACGTACATTCATATGTTAGGGACTTGCAGCAGGGGTGGGTCAGAAGAGTGGCTGCCAGCAGCCTTTCTTTCCCAGAACAGGATATTTAGGGGTGATGTGAAGCAGCAATGTTGCCTGCATTGGCCCAGGGCCTGTAATGAGCGGCTAACCCAGATAGAAGCTTCGTATGACGTTTGCTTGAAACAGGCTGGTGCCTGCTACTAAATATTCCCTCCTAAGCTAGTCTGGGTTTCAGCCTTAACGCGATTGATTTGTTCTGACCTCTTTTTATGGTGCTCTAAACAGAATCACAGTGAATTTCACATTCAAGCATGAAATGCTGACCCAGTCATTTTAAGGGCAAAGAGAAACATACTGGCTAGATGCCTCCTGCCCTGAGGGCTGGATGCCTCTGGCAGTAGAGTTGGGAATTAGAACTGCTACATATAAATTAAGACTTACTGTTTTAATTAAGCCATTTCTAGTTCCTGCTCCCATGGTATACGTTTCCTGCTTTTCTACAATGAGCARTGAAGTTTTGAGTAATTCAGGAGCAAAACCCAGTGTGGGAAGGATGGTGTGTGTATTTTGAGCAGAGAAATAGGGAGAAAGAGGCTATTGCACTGTTATTCAAGAATATTACCAAGAGACRGAGGAGAGGCTGAGCCTCAGGATGTTAAGCTTCAGCTGCTGTCCCTGAGCTGTTGYGTTTCTCCACGTTTACTGCCAAAATCTGGATCTGTAGCTTCAGATTAACTGCATCTTGCAAGCTTAGTAGTGACAGAATACATCCAAAATCACCCATTTCTTGTTCAGCTCTTCCACACTATGCCACTGGCTGCTCTGGGGTGTGGGCTTGACAGAGCATGGCTGGTGCATTCCCCTGGATATTGGCTGTGCAAAAGAACACTGATAAATRCAGGGTTATGCACTTCCCTGTTGTCATCCTTTGATGTCCTCTGTGGTGCCCTAAGCCAATATGTATGTAYGGGCCCAGTATTTTGCAGTGAGAAATGAAGGCTCCTGTCAAGGAGTTTCCTATGTAGCCACAAGTGCTCCTGAGATGCCTGTTCCTTCCTTTGCAGCAATCCCCCTCACTGCGTATGGACCGATGGCGGCGGCAGCAGCTGCGGCGGCCGTGGTGCGAGGGACAGGTAACTCCACTTTCCTCCCCACCACGGGGTCCTGTCGCAGAGCTTTGCCAAGGGGCTGCGGGAGGGGGGTGGGACGGGCTTGCATTTTTGGGATCTTCACTATGTAGTTCTGCTGCCTGCTGTAGGTTCCACCCCCAGTCGCACCGGTGGCTTTCTGGGCACCACCAGCCCCGGGCCGATGGCAGAGCTTTATGGCGCCGCYAACCAGGACTCAGGGGTCAGCAGTTACATCAGCGCTGCCAGTCCAGCCCCGAGCACCGGCTTTGGACACAGCCTAGGGGTGAGTGCTCCCTCTGGGRGGGAGGGACATGGACAGTGGGCTGTGTCTCCACGTGGTGAGGGAGGTGAGCAGCAGTGGGTAGTCCCCTCAGCCACAGTCTGATTTCTGGTTAAGAAATACCACCCACTGCAGCATTGGCTGTGCCRCTGCTGAGCCCCAGACCAAAGATGGGCGAGGCAGAGTGCAGCAGCTCCSTGGGAGCCTGCATCCTTGGTTTCTGCTGGCTGTCCCTGATCATCACTCAARGTCCTGATCTCTATACCTTTTCCTGGTCTAGCTCAGGCTTTCCAAGGGCACATCTTGGCCCTGACACAGCATCCCGCAGGGTGATGGGCTCTTTAGACATCAACCGAAAACAGTTACCCCAGCATCTGGGCTGTGATTTGAATTTGTTRTGTTAGTAATTCTCCTTCACTGTTCTTTTGTTTAAGAGTGCGGTTTTAACTCTTTCTTAACAGGGTCCCTTGATTGCAACAGCTTTTACCAATGGGTATCACTGAAGCTGGGGACCAAGGAGGCAGGAGGTAAGAGAGCTTTGAACACAAGCAGGTGATTAGAGAGCGGAGTGAGGTTCTGAGCTGGCCCCTGTGCTTGCCTCTCAGCTGAAGCTGTGGATGCTGCTATGAGGCTCCATGGCCTGGCCCAGCCTGTGGGAAGAGCCCTGTGGCCAACCTGGGGCTCTCTCCTGCACCAGAGGCTTGGCAGGGGGTGTTCCTACTGAACGCTGTCCAGGCTGGGAGTGGAGAGTGTCCAGCACAAAGAGGAAGAAAATGAAGCACAGACAAAAAGAGAAAGTATCTGTAGGGTTGGCCAGAATCACAACCTGACAGGTRATCCTGAGAGAAACTTGGTTCTTCTGGGTGGCTGGGGAAGCCTCCACCATGCAGTTGATTGTTCTCACTGCTGCTGAGACCAGTCTCTGGGAAGTGAGGTTTTTAATCTTCTGCCTSGGAGAAGGGCAGAAGGAAAATCTGATCACTTCTGCCTTTTGGTCCTCGGATGGTCCTGAAAGGGAACTGGTGGATAGTCACTGTTTGCTTTGTAAATTGAAGTGATTGAAGTTAGCTGGCTTAACGTTTAAAATATAAAAAATAGACAACCAGCTTCTCAAAAAGGAGGGCAAAAACTGGAGGGAACAGTATCACTGAGAAGAATCCCATAGCAGTGTGGCAAGGCTGCATTGAGCTGAATGCTGGGGAAACAGCTGGACCCTGCTATGTCCAGCCTTCCTGGGGGCCAGGAGAGCCACAGGCCTGGGGCTACATGTGGGACCTTGTTTGCAAGGCCTGCAACATTGCCATTAAAGATGGAAACATTTCTGCCATGTCCTGTCCCTGTGCCAGCGAGGTGCAGAGCAAAATGGTGTTGGGGCAAAGTTTGGCTATTGAGCGTTTCTGTCAGATCACACCAGAAAAAAACCCCAGGARGAAAGGTGTGGTTGTTCTAGATCCTGTCCCTTCCCCCCCTTGCTGTGTCCCACAGATTCCCCAGTGACCTAACCGAGGACAGCGAGTGGCTGGAGGATCTGGTGAGCCTCGGGGGATGAGCCAAGGTTACCTTTCTCTTGAATCAAACTGCACACTGCCGGCTGGCTGCCAGGCTCCTGCCGCCCTGCCCGATCTCTCCCTTTGACCAGACCACACTGGACTGAACCCRAGGAGATCATCTCGCTTTCTTACTAACCACCGACGGTTTACGCTTCCCCCCTCCCTGCCCCCAGCCCACTGATTCTTCTTTTATTTATTTTATTAGCTGTTAGTTTTATTTTTTTATTTTATTTTTTTATCTTTTTTTTGGGGGCTGCCCCTTCTTTTTGTTGTTTGCTCTTTCCCGAGCTAGTAGACATATTTTATGAATTGGCTTTGTGATTGTGTTAGGTAGTTTTCATTGAGGAGTATTTTTATTTGGCTTTGAAACTGTTTTGAATATTTTCAACTCTGTTGTTGTTGTTGTCAGTGTTTTTAAAGCACGGTATGTAACAAGAATGCAGTTCTGAAGGGAAGAAAGAGACAGAGAGAGCAAAGGCTGAGAGGAACTGCTGTATTTCTATTTTTTTTAAAGAAACTGTTTTTAATTGTTTCTTGTTTTGTAAATGTGAGGCTTTGAAAAGTGTGAAACTCCAAGGATCCGAAAACGTTGGACATCGCTATGGAACAAAACAAATGTATATTTTGCTAAGTGAAAAACACTATCCTTACAGCTGAAAGATTTTTTTTCCTAGGTTTAGTTTTACGTGGGTTTTTCTTTTTCCTCCTGTATAATATGTAAATATCGTGAGCTGAACCTGGCTGCTGCCTGCAGCCTGGCTCCAAGGAGCAGCTCCAGGTCCTGGACTTGGTGCCGCAGCGTGAGCAATACTCTCCAGCAGAATCCTGACAGGACTTTGTTCTTTTTTTGTACACCTTTTACTGTAAGATTTTAAGACCTCTGATGAGACGAAAGGGGGGCGGGGGGGGTGGGCGGGGCTGAAATGTACCGGCCATCGGCTGTTTTGCTGAGCGGGTTAAAGCTGCTTCCTATTGCTCGATGTACAGACTCCATCCCTGGGCTCCGTAGTGCCGGCTCTGGGCTGGCTTAGGGAAAGGGCTTTGCCGCCGTTGCTTGTCTTGGTTACTCTGAAAGGAATTCACTCTCCAAACATTATCGCTTGCGTCAAGATTTCCTGGGAAAGGGGATCCTCCTCTGGAGGTGAGGGTATGAGAAGGGGTGTCAGCCAGGGGGAGATTTGGGTAGTCGTTCTCTGAAGGGCAGGGCTCTGGGATGGGGATTTGTTAACAGGGGAGAAAAGCATTAGGGTGGTGATTTGGGGGCGGGTTAAGGGCTTCTCAGGGATTATATGAATTATAGAATTGCAGCTTCCCGTTTGCTTTACTCTGTGTTCTGAAGACTGTGGGAATTTGTCCGCTGTCCTGTGCTGGGTGATCTGGTCCCTTCTCCACAACCTGCTGGGGTTTCTCCTGGTATGGTCCAGGCCCCTGCTAACCAGCACTCTGCCAGGGGAGACCTCCAGCAGGAATACACGGGGCAGGTTTGGGTCTGGATTTCAGTGAACCAAAGACCTTGTTAAGGGGGGTGATTAAGCCTTTTATTAAGATGCAGCCAAACTCTTTTCCCAGGGAAATAACAGCTTCATCTTAAGTTTTAAAAATCATTCCCTCTCTTCCCCCAAACTGAGCCACTGTAAAGGAGAGGGGCATTTAGAAAAGGASTGGGAGGGCCATGGTGCCCACAGGGCCCTTTTTCTCTTCCATCTCTCCCCCATCTGCTGGAACTTGTCCTGACCTGGGCGATGCGTTTGGAGAGTTCTGTTTAGGTAAGAAGGTACTTAACAGATCAGTACTGAAAACACAAAGCAATAATTTTTGTTACTGAGACAAGAGTCTGTATGTCTGTTTTTTTAAATATTTCCTAATTAAAGAAGAGCTGCATTTTATTGGGTTTATTTTTATTCTATATACTTCAAATTTGGGTCTGCGGACAGCGCTTTCCTCCCTCTTGGTATAYGCGCTGAGCTGCTTCCGTGCCCCCTCCAGACATCCTGGGCCAGCTGTGCTGCTGCTGGGCTGTGAGTCACTCTCTGGCCACTGCCTGGAGGCTGGGGCTCCGGTTTCAGGGTGGGCATTTTTTTTAAAAGAAATAAAGCTGTGTTTTTAAGCCAGTAAGTTATTACACTCCAATGTTTGTTCTCTCCACACCTGTAACCCTTTTTCCAGATTTCAGTTTTAAATTCCTAATAAATTATTTGAAAACTGTCCTTTGCTGTTATTTTTTTGGGGGTGTGCAGTTTTCCAGTGGGGGGGATTTCAGGTGAACTTAGACCTGGCAGGAGTTGCATCCTGCCTTTAGGATAAAAGCCCCAGGCAGGGTTCTGACTTACTGCTCTGCTCCCACACTTTGGCAGTGGCCCAGTTTATAATGTGAGGCAGATCTGGTTTTGGTAGATATAGTGTCTCTTCTCTACATTACAGAGGTTTTGTGCAAGTATTTGTAGTTTCAGAAAAAGGGATAATGTGGTGCTTACAAATTTGGCTCATACCCTAGATTCAGTTGACTGTGGTGGACCAAGGAAGCTAGATATAAAAAAGTAAAATGTGGAGATGGGAAGTCAAGTCTTWAAAAGACAAAGGAGAGAAAGGAGAATTTTAAAATCTAACAGAATTTTAACAGGMATAGTAGGGAACTCTACAATGGGGCTTATAAAGAAGTCTTAAAAATAATTTAAGGCTTAAGCCTTTAAGTTGGAACCGGTTGTAGATTGAAGTGTTCTGAGGACCAGTGGCTTTGTATACAGCTGAGGTTGGGGGATACCAAAAATAGCATTGGTGGAAAAATCTTTACCCTGCTGCGATTTTTCTCATGAGGTGCTCTTGTAATGCTCACGTGCTTGGTTTCCCATACTTGGTGATCCTTTTGTTGAACTAAAAATGTAGGGTATTGTTGATTTATGATTTTAAAAGGCCAGTTGACTGGAAATTTTCTAGGAAACATCAATAATACATCAGATACTGAGAACAGAGGAAAAAGGAGCCACAGAGTTTCATAGGTAAGAAAACAAATATTTTTTTTTAGATGGCAAAAGTAGCAGAGAAGATAGAGAACACCTAAGTGGATGTTGAAGGGAAAGTCTGCAGATTGATCTGTGGGCAAAAGATTATTTTTTCTGAACTAACTGGTACAGAATGTCCTTTACATCAGCCTTTAATGTTTGTTTAATATTCAACTTGTTGTTAGAACACTTCGAATTTTAAATCTTCAGCTCAGCATCCATTTGGCTGTAGGTAACTGAGGAGAGGGGAGCCCCAGAAAATGGGAATGCTTGAAGAGATAAAAAATGTCAGAGTGGGTCTGGYYGTTCAGCACCATGTCTAGCTTTACSTAGATGTCCTATGGATCTGTCAACATCCAGTGGGTACTGTGGGCACCCTGGTGTAGTTTCAGACCCTATGAGGAGGAAGGTGTCCTCATCCCCTCTTTGGAAACTRCTGATGGTGGTGAGCCCAAAGTTCCCTGCATGAGCACTTTGGTATATCGGGCTGTTGCAAAAGGGTGGCCTTTGCCTCTTCCTCTGCTCTTAAAAGCTGAGGAGTTGTTTGGTGCTTTGGAAATCAATGCAGACTCGATAACCACATCTAGGAACTGTATCTTGAGCATGTAAAAATGCCAAACCTATAGCCCTGAAAATGCCACAGCCTCTGGGATCTAAGTGCAGTGTTTTTACTTACCCCTGGGTGATTCCAGGAAGCCTTTTTTTACTCATTTTTTGAACTTCTTTCAAGGTTCCCATCTCACCTCATCCCTTGGCRTAAAGAACCAAAAGTTCTTAACTGGGTTCTGCATGGGTGTTGGAAAAAGAGAAACTTGTCCAAGTTACTGAAGGTTGCTGTGTACATTGAAACTTCTAAGCCCGGTTCATTTCCAGTGTAAATTGCTTAAGGCCACATAAAACCAGACACTACTCGTTTAAGCCAAGTACAGAGGTTTTCCAGGTCACTTGGCTCCTGTTTCTTGCCTAGTAATCTCTCCTTCTCCTCTATGGTTTTAAAGTAAAGAACACCTTGAATTTTTTTTCAGTTCAGCTCATGCCAAATGGTCATTTGATGTGAGTGGACAACCTGTACCTTATTCTCGGAATTACACCAGGAGAACTCATGGAGAGATACAGAATTAATAAGTGGGATACCATAAAAAGAGGATGCAAGTATTAGYGGCAGGTGGTTATTAGTGTGCCAGAAATTTCTAATTCAACTACCACACTGCTATTATTTTTTAGTTAAGACCCCTTACAAATATCTAGATCTTTCAGGCTGACTTCTAATAGTAGCACTACAAGAATTTAATAGCAAAAACCTAGAGAGCAAATATTTGCCTTTCCGGCTTTCATGGATTTAACTCAATTGGCCTTCAACTGGTCACGCCACAACCTGCYGCCCACAGCCTCTGATGGAAGGAGTCTGCATTTAGTAACATAAATACTGGCTGCTTTATCTCATACCCATGTCAAGGTGAGCCTGTCATATAAAGAGACCCATTTCCCTTAGCACCAGTCTCTGTATCAAGTCCTGCGAGAATGAAGTTCCTGGCCCTGCTTTTCCTGCTGTCAGGTGTGTAGATGCCCTCGCCTTTGCAGGGGTACCCCCGGGCCTGACTCTAACCACCCTGTGTGTCTCTCTCTCTGCAGTGGGTGCAGCCAGCACCGAGGTCTCGCCCCGGGCCGTGTGGCTGTTCCGCAGCATGATCAAGTGCACCCTGCCGAGCAGCCACCCGCTGCTGGACTTTGCTGACTACGGCTGCTACTGCGGCTTGGGGGGCAGCGGCACTCCGGTGGACGAGCTTGACAGGTTCATAAGACTTTGCTTTTACAAACTTCTTTCCTTGCTTGTACTTCCCTGGTTCAGCTTCATCTTAGCTGGCCCTGCCTATGAACATTTRCAAAACTCTCTGTCTGTTGTGAACATTTCTCTCACAGATGGATTCAAGGGRAAAAGGATGTGCACTATCACACCTTGATGCCTTATTACTAAGAAAAGATATAACTAGTGCAACTCTGCTTTCTCTTCTCTGGCATCACAGCACAGTGTGCTCATTCCAGCATTTTTTTTTTTTTGCAGCAGCAGTGTTATGCCAGTAGCGCAGATGAAGCTCTGCACAGTCTCCCCGTGCTTGACCATCAACACGTGCAGGGCTAGGCTGCAAAATGCTAGGAAATGGCACAGGCAATTTAGGGATCACACAAGTCTGGCAGCCAAGACTTGGATTATGTTGGCTGAGAGCTCATAAACTACCACACACTGAGGGATGTGTAGGGTAAACACTGGCTCTTGCTTTCCCTATGCCAAATAGACAACTGTGAAGGTGCTCCAGTTGCACACATGTACCACACACCTCTTGGACCATGAGCCGGCTGTATCCCTCTGAGGTCCTTGGCGTCTGCCCTCTTATCACTGGGTATCTTTTTATTGTTTGTTGAAGCAAATCTAATGTATTTGCATTGTGTCTTGCAGGTCAGTTGAGCTTGCAATTCTGATATTTTCTGAAGTTTTTCTCCTTGTTTCCCAGGTGCTGCCAAATACATGATAACTGCTACACAGAGGCAAAGAAGATMGAATCCTGCCGATTCTTCCTGGACAACCCCTACACTAAACTGTACCGTTACAGCTGCTCTGATGGGCAGATCACATGTAGCAGTACGTCTAATTCCACATCACTCCACTCCTGATGCTCTGCAGTCTCTCTTAGGAAGGAGCAGGGCTGTGTGACACTCCCCCCTCTGTGGCAGAAAGGCACAGTGCAAGTTCTTGCCAGGRGAACTAGTTGCTAGAAAGAGGGCACCTCACACAGGCACTGGAATGAGTATTTTCTATTTAACCCACAATTTAAGGTTTATGAAGATGTGTGGTATCACAGGATATGGGGAAGCCTATCTACTCTCCAGGGGATTGAGTACCTTTCTGGGGGCCATTGAATGGCCGGGAACTGTTACATGGCTTCTGCCAGACACCACTGATGAATAGTGGAGCCTTTACAGGGCTCTGGAATGGAGGTAAAAGCAGAGAGGCTGCAGGGAAGGAACGGGCAAGGAGATGGCTGGGCTTAAGTATACAGCTTTGGGTGCAGTGGGTTAGCAGGGAGAAGCCCAGGCAAAACAATAGCAGGAGTGAAAGGGGTACACCATGACACCAGAAATGCAATCCCCAGCCACTGCAGCGCCTGGCGAAGGAGCTGCGGGCTCTGATCGCTCCTCTCGTTCTCCTCCAGGCAAGAACAAGGAGTGCGCCATGTTCATCTGCAACTGCGACCGCGCCGCTGCCATGTGCTTCGCCAAGGCGCCCTACAACCCCAAGCACAAGGAGCTGGACACAGATAAATACTGCAAATAATCGCACTCGTGCCTCAAGGCGGCCGCAGGACCAAATAAATAATTAAACTAAACCGGCACTCCCTGCCGCCTTCCACCGCCGCGCGAAAGGGGGGGGGGGGGGCTGGTTGTGAGGGAAGGTGCGGCGCGTGCGGCGCCCCCCGTTCGCTGATTGGCCCTTGGAGGCGGCGGGGGCGGGGCGCAGCTGCTCGCGGCCTCGCGTGCCCGGCCCCGCCCCTCCCCTCAGGTACCTCGCGGGTACGGGCTGAGGAKGGGCTTGCGGCTTCCCGCCCTCACTCTTCCGAGACTCCTCAGGGCGATCGTCCCTGCTCGCCATCATCCTCTCGATGTTACTCAGAGCGACCCTCTCTTCCTTACCTTCCCGAGTTTCCTCAGGGCTCCCCTCCCGCCCGCCCGGAACTCCTCAGGGCGCCCTTCCTGCCCGCCCTCATCCTCCCGAGGCTCCTCAGGACATCCCTCCCGGCCGCCCTCACCCTCCCGGCCGCCCTCACCCTCCCTGGGCTCTTGAGGGCGCCCTTCACGCCCTTGGTCCGCCGCCGTCGCCTCGGGCTGCCCACGTGTTAGCCACAACACAGCTGTCCTTCTTTCCCGGGGCATCGCTGCGTGAGGGTCTTGAGCCATTTGGTGCTCCCTATGCCTGAGGGGCTCCTGTGTGCTCACCCTGGGGAGCCCTATCCCTGCCYGGCGCTGTTCCGCGTCAGGAGCTGCAGAGGAGGCACTGTTCCCAGTCAGGACCTGCACAGAAGGAGGTAATGTTGGCCTGGAAGGCAGGGAACCCCTCTGCCCCACTTTTCCAGTACTTCCAGGGTCCTGTGCCCCCCATCCTTGGAACTGGTTTTGCCGGCAGAGGCTTTTGGAGGTGTGGGTGAGCTCCTGGGGTAGGGTCTGTACATAGCTCTGCTTGCTGGCAGGTCAGGAGGAGGGCCCTGGTTCATCATCAGAATGATCTGTACCCAAACATGGAGCAGAATCCAAGGATCTGAGAGGGCTCTAGGAAATGAGAAACAAAAGGTGAAGGAAGAAGCTGTCTTGATATGTTATTGGAAGCTACTTGCAATCTTTCCTACTGAAGGTATATATCTTTGAGGGTATTAGAATGATAATGAGAAATGATAGTGAATTTTCACTTTGTTCTTTTTTTTTTCCTTAAAAAAGGAGAAAAGACTGACAGCCAGACATTGCATTTTATGGGACTCATTTAGATTGAGTCCTAGTTTTGTACCAGTATTCATTGCTTATTTTTCCTCAGGTGTTTGKGTACATTAATTTTCTGGAAACACTSAGTACTTCAAGTCCTCCACAAAAATCTTGAGGATCCTGGATGCGATCCCATCATATGGCCAAAATGAATCATTTTTAGGGCTGGAAGAGCAAGATGAGGTCTCCTGTACTCGCATACTAACTTAAAATTCTCTGAAATTGTTGTTTCTAGAACAGTAAATCTCCTAAGTAAATGTTACTAAAATCCCCTTGTAGTAATAAGTGATAAACCTCATTGCAGAGAAAAATAGTAAAATATCACTATCATGAAGGAACCCTGCACTTTTGAGCTGTATTGTCACAAGTGGGGAAGATTGCTGGGGTGCATTGGAAGCATTTCAGTCTCTGTTCGTATGAATTTTGCCTGTAGCAGGAAATCTAGATTTGAGGTGAGCAGTATATCTACTGGCATTCAGCATTTGGGGCATGCTAGCATTCCATAGATAAACCCTGTGGATAGATAAAGGCTAACATTCATTCTGTATCAGTCTTACTCCATACAGATTTTATAAGCCTGCACTTATGTTTGKTYCCTTGATCAYGCTCTCATTTCCATGCCACTTTGAWGATGTGAAAGACCTWCYATTAAATCCAAACATCCTCCCCATCCATGGGGAGCCTTCCCACATAATGCAGAGTGTCAGGCCCTAATGAACAGCACAGGTGGGGAGGCTSAAGGGGTTGTGCAAAGCTGCTCATTAGGGCTTTGAGGAACGTTGTGGGAAGAGCCCAAGAGCAGGGMTAGTAAGTGCCTGAACTGGTTCACTGCCAGTGTATGGTAGTACAAGGAGTGTGTGAAGATCTTCTGCCATGCTGGCCTGTACTTCTGTTCCAAACCAGAAAGGGAGCACCTGGAACACAAGGTATCTATCCCTGTACTGAGGCCSTACACAGCACCACAGCTGGTGCGTGATATGCTAGAGTGACAGCAGCCCTGTGGACTCATACWGCAGAACTGAAGTCTCAGTCTCTTATCTTCCTTTTCTCTATTGTTGTTTCCTATGCCAAGATTTTTCACTCTCTGCAGGGAGAGCTGAACTACTCTTTACTAYATGGGCATTGCACAGATGAAAAAGAGTGCTCCAGCTGAGGGGAGACATGCAGAGAGCAAACAACTCTGCTCCTGGTAATAATCCTGTGTCRGTTTCTGTTTGGGCCTGGAGACCAATTCCAGACACTCGCACTGKTGCTCATCCTCTTCAGGCTCAGCTTCTCTTTTACTCTGCCATTGTCTAATTAGTAGTGCAGAAGGGAAGAAGTGCAGAAAGTGGWACTGGGGTATCTTTCCTTAGTGGGGAGGGAGATGACAGGGAGCTGTTCACAGAATTGCAGGAAGAGTCTGGAACAGTGGTTTTAAAGCCCATCTGGCTTGACTGTGCTGTTTACCTGCCTGCTGCAAAGGCTGGGAATGGGTGACAGCCAAGGCAGTCACAGGGGAAGAAGCACACTCTAGAAGGTGGATTTAGTCACCTTCACTCCACTGAACCTCTCATGTTCTTCATGGCCAGGGTTTGGGGTCATTTTTCAGAAGTACTGAACGAGCAGGTGTGTCTATAGGAGCAATCTGACTGTAAGATGTAGAAGGCTGCACTTAATACCACAGGCACCAAACTCCCTGGGCCATCTGCGTTTTGTGCTGCCCTCACTGGAGCTCAGTATGTGAAATACCTTCATCAGGCTGCTGGACTCAATTACAGTGTGCTCTGAGAATTTGCCCAGAAACAAAGACAAGATTTGCCAAATAGGAAATAGCTTTTATTTGCTCTGGGTAAATCCAACCCCACTTTCAGAGGAGCAGAAGAAAAATCCATTATAAGGTACTCTCAGCTCCTCTATCCAAACTTTAGGAGAAACATATGTAAGAAAAAGGGAAGAGCAAAAGCTGTTGATTCRGCTCATTTCATGTCATGGTTTTTGATGTAGGAATTTTAGGCTCTCTCAGGCATTTCTCACTTGAGCAAATTTCTTAATGGTATCTTGGGGAGCATGTTAAGGAGTGAGGTGCTCTGATCCTGCTCTAAAAGAAGTAAATTTTAGTACTACTGGATCAATTTTGCAGAAAAAAAGGAAACTTCTTCATCTCAGCCTCATATAGTTCTAGATGTTGTTGTATACTCATTTACACATAGTAATAAACCATGCACAGGAAATTTACTGTAATGTTCATTTTTTTGTAAGTCACTGTCCTGGTGGCTTAAAAGTATAATCAGTGGAGAGCTGGGGTAATGACTCATCTGATAGTGATGCTGAAGAGATATCCTGTCTCCTTTCCCACAGGCTCAGCTGCAGAACCAGAGAAGAGRCAGGGGTGGGTGTGGAAGATTTAGTTACCTGTCACAGAGCTAATTCCAMGACTTGCTTTAGACTGCTTGGCAATGCTCCCACACCTTTTCAAAATGCTGGCTCTACTGGCACTAAACCTGCAGCCTCTGGTTTTGACACACCAATGTCATGCAAGTTTCAAGGAGGGGGAGAAGAYGATGTGGATAGTGAGAAACTCAGCCCCAGTTCCTCTGCTAAGGAGGCATCAGTGTCTCTTCTTACAGGGAAGAAAACATGAGTATGTGGAGACTCTGCTGTGCTTTAGGCATGATTTCTGCAATAGCTTTGGTTAGTGGGACAGCTGTACTATGGACAGGAAAGCTAAAGATGGAGTGACATCGGTGAGCTTTGTTTACTGCCAAACAACAGACACTGAGTCACTGGAAAGTGGCATCACCATTCAATGAGAGCAGAATGCAGGTGGGAGTCCTGAACTGTTCTTGCTTGGCTTCTAAGTGAAACTGTCTCTCCTCTGACCCAATACAGCCAATCTTGAACTATGTTAAACATCTTAATGCCCTCTACCTTCTGCAGAAATTGGGTGCCTTATGTATCCCTTAGATTCTCTGCCTGATTTGCTCCTTCCGGGCATGGATTTGAATAGACAACAAAGCAAAAATGAACTTTGCATCATGTGGTTGGTTGTCCTTGCTTTGCTACTTGACCTTGTAGCAGATGACTCTGGCATCCTTGTTYCCAACTGCTTGTTACAGTTCTTGTCAAAATATTAGTACAAGGTATGTTTCTTGTAGAGTAGGAGGGGCACTTGGAAAACTCCAACAATTAAGTCCCTCAGAGCCAGAAGGGGAATGGTAGACTCATGCAGATGGTCAGATCAAAAATTTAGTGTCCTAGTTTGTGCCAGGTTTTGTATTTTACTTGGTAAATGGTTTGATATGGCTTACAATATCACCCTAAAGATCAACAAAAAATGGCTATCCACTAGTGATRGATCTCCTGTTATGAGTGTGGAAATAGCACCTATTAATAGAGATTGCCTCCTGAGGGAGACCTACTGCACAGATTTAATTCTATTTCTCTCTTAATTCATTGGTTGCTAGTAATGACATCCTGCATTTTTGCAATGGAAAAAAATGAATCTAAACTGGCTACTGAGAATGTACTTAAATAAATCACAGGAGGGAGAGAAAATTACAATGCAGATAGTCTCAATCTTGTAAACAATTTTAATTGATTTCTTAGCTATTCATTAATTAAATAACATCTTCCAAATATGCATCCTGGAAAATGTAGCCGCCTTGYTGAAAGTGCTGGTCAGATTAGCTTAAAGTAACTCCTCTGCCATCTCAACAATATTTAACTTTTAAAGGTGTCAGATAGGAAGCAGTTTAGCTTGTCAACTGACAGTTGAGAGAAATACTGACTTCCCCTCCTTGCTGGAAGACATCAGCCTGATGGCCTGTGCTTCCAAATAGTCTCTTAGAAGAACAGTGTTGTTGTTCAGCTTTTATTTTCAACCTTTTTTCTTTTAAATGACAACTGCAGTACCTCTTGCCTCCTTTCCTCTTTGCACACTACAGTTTCCCACCAGTGTCATTGGATCCCCCCAGCAGTGTCCTGCTTTCCCACATCGCCCTCCTGTGCTATAGCCTCAAATTACCTGGTCAAAATCCCTGTCCCCCTTCTCCTCTGGGGCCATTTACAAGAAAGGTACTTTGTCCTCAGATACGGCAGAACAATTATCCCGTCCCAGTGAATGAAAAGGCACTGTTTACAACGGCAAGGTAAGGCAGAAAAGTACTTTTTTTCCATCATCGTTCTATTTCCTGGTAAGTGGAGATAGTTTCAAGGGGGAGAACTGGAGAGGCTGATATGTGCGACACTTGCTGCCCTCTCCTGGTGCCCTCAGCGGTCGTGCACTGATCTCACTACTGCCTCTTGGAGTTTTTCCCTTTCTGAAGATGAGTCCTGTAGGAGAGGAAGGAAGAAGCTGCTTTATCAATTGAATTGATTATTTTACACAGCAGTGTTTGATTAGGATTAGCGGGACCAATTAAATAAGGAACAGCTTTTGAATTGTCAGTTGCAAAGACAATAGTTGTGATCAGGTTCTCTGGAACTAGAGGTGATCCCCTGTAGTTTCCCAATAGAAACAAATGGACTGGCATCCTACACTGCTGACTCTTCTGCATATTCTTGCCCAATTCTCTGGGAGTGCAAGCACTTAGTTTTTTGTTTGTGATTGTGGGAAACAATATTAGGGCCCATTAAAGCAGACTAGTTACAGATTAAAATTTGCAGCCACCTTTTGGTACACAGTGTGGGAACATSCTGTCACTCAGTACATCTCAGTCTCAGCATTTGCCAGGAGCCCATATTCTTAACCTGTAAGGTGACTGACCAGGGAAGGTACTCACCTTGTAAAAATAACCTTAATCCTGATAGCTACTGAAGCTCAGCCGGTTGGGTCATGTGCAAACTATCAAAGGCAGCAGCTCTCCACAGCGGGAATTCAGCTTTAAGGATGCAAAGTGATCTAACCTGGTGGGCCCAATGTTAAGGACTGCAATTGGCAGCTTCTTCTCCCGGGCAGCAAGAGCAAACCTGTAACCAGAGTATACCTGCAGGAGTACCAGAACACAAAATTACTGGCAGCTTAGGCAAAAGAAGAGTTACAGAAAGGAATAAAATATTTGCTGTTGGCAGTGGGAAAMGGGGCTGTACAGACATGCTGTGTTAGGCAGCTGCACTCAGCTCAGGTAGGAAATATCTTTGTTTAGAGTGCACTGAAAAGAACAGCTTTTAACCTCTGTCAGTGAAGGATTTGCAGTTTCTTAGAAACTGAAACTTCGGAACACATTGAAGGGAAATGTCCTTGTCTTTTAGTAAATCTCTGCAGCAGTTTTTGTTAGTTATCATAGGTACTTAAATGCTGCACTTTGATGGTTCTCACCATGGCMCAGCTTAGGTAGTACAAGAACGAACCTAAGGCATTTCAATCATTTCTGTACAAAGGATTATAAGCTTAAGAAGTGCAAGCTCAAGGAATTTGTATCCAGTATYCTGAAGCCAAGAGAATCACAATCAGACAGCCTTGGTTTTATCTCCTTCTGAGAGGCATTAAGAGTAAGGTTTTTTTTTTAATGTAATAGAACTTGTTTCTGAAAAAAATTATCTTATACAAACACTATTACAAAAGCTTCTATGAGTTTAGAAACCCCTGTTGTTTAGCTACCTTACCTTATAGATAAGASRCTAATGGAGAAAACACATTGTGATRCAAAGCACAATCCTAAGCAGGAGAGATATTTCTCTTATTGAGAATTTAATAAGGAATCCTAAAATCTGGTATTTTCCACAGTGTGCCATGAGGCCTAAAAAGCTGCCAAAGGCTAAAAATTTCATATTAAAAAAATGTGAGGAATGAATTGTATCAGGTATCTTGCCTTTATGGACAGTTGTGACCTGACGGAGGAGGCAGCAGAGGTCTGAAAGGAATTATTTAAAGCAGCATGAGGTAGGCTGGCAAAGAGTGACAGGGAAGCCCAAACAGGTCACCCATAAAGCCAGATTCCAACCATAGTAAAAATAAAATAAAAYGAAGCTCTGCAAAGGCTGATCAGATCCACAAGCCATCTGTAGTCCTAAATTGTGGGACCAGGGATCATTGCAGAAGAATAGCAGAGAAATAGGAATGCAGTGTGGGAGGCAGACCTAMTTACCTGCATAGAGGATCCTGCCACCAGCATGGAGTCTGATTCTGCCAGGCGCTGGTGTACAAAACTGACTTTTTCCTTGCTCACTGTGTCTCCAAAGAATGTCACATCAGGCTTCAGGATTCCACCACATTTATAGCAGGCTGGGACTTGGAAATTGCGCACCTGCTCATCCGTCAGGAACACATCCCCATCTGGAGCCACACCGAACGCTTCAGCTTTCCAAGTAGGATTCAGAGCTTCAAAGTGCTCCTGCAGCTCAGAACGCAAGATTTGGTCTCCACAGGCCAAGCACAAAACCCTGAAATTCAGAGCAAAGTCTTAATGGAGAGTTTCATGTCAGCTGAAGATCTGACGATTCTGACTCGTTCCTTAGGAAAAGGGAAATTAATGCAGGCTTCAAAAGATGTGATCCAAACAATGCGCTAAAAAATGGAGCAGTGGTCATGTTTCTTAAATACCATACTGTGACCCGCACTAGGTCGTGATCTTTTTCTCCACCCCAGCCCAACACCACCTTCGTGCACATCATCTCCAGGAACACAGCATGGACATTTTGCCTCCTTTCTCAGCAGCTGACACTGCAAGCCTGTCAGTCACCCTGAGCAAGAGCCCACTGACCAACCCCCTGTGCCAGCAGCTGTACCTGTGTGTGCAGCCGTGCAGCTCCGTCATGCGCTGGCTCCCRGCCTTGGTGTGAAGGGCATCCACATTCTGGGTCACCAGCCAGTGCAGCTTGCCCAGCTTCTCCCACTCTCTTAGWACCAGGTGTGCCTTGTTTGGCTGGTGAGAGGAGAACTGGGGCCAGCCCACAAAGTTCCTTGCCCAGTAGCGCTGTCGGGCACTAGCGCTGCGCACAAACTCAGCATGCTGGACGGGCCGTCTGTCTGTCCTGGCATAGAGCCCAACRCCCTCAGAGCGGTAATCTGGGATCCCTGACTCTGTCGAGATTCCAGCTCCAGTCATTACAAACAGCCTCTTGGAGTTAGAAACAAAGCGCTGCAGCTCCTCCACTTCCATTGGATCTGGGGGAAGACAGGCTGGCACGAAATTCAAGTTTGGAGAGGCTCTGGAGACAGAATGGGATCTGAAATGATGGAATCTGAAGACTCTGAAAACTCCAGACCACTTCCTGGCAGGGAACATGTTCAGCTAAAAGGCAAAACCAGAACACATGGCAGGTAAAAGAAAGCAAAAAGCATGTCCTTAATGCTATTTTCTTGGGATTCTCTGGGAAATGATGCTGATAGTATTCTTTGCTCTCTTTTTAGTAAAGAAACAAATTATTTTGGAAACATTAATTAAASCCCACCATCCAAGGACAGCTTGTTCCTTCGGCAGTGTGGAACACTGAGCATTGAGGACAGASAGTTCATAGCCCTGACTTGCAGGGTTCCTCCTGTTCTGTTCTGGTGTGAAGAATGGCTGCCTAATTGGACTTGTAAAGAACCCAGAAAGACCTGAGCATGCAAAGTCTTTCCCAGATATGTGCAACAGGCCACAGAGGAAATGGGAGGAAGGCCAAGCACCTCACCCCAGAGGCACTGGCTGGTTCCTCCCCAGAAGACACCCTTTCTCTGCTTTTTAACATTCTGCCTGCTCCAAATCAGTCCTTTCTACTTACCGCATCCTTTGCACAGGATGTAGGAAGAGAAAGAAAAACAAYATTGAAATGTTGTTTCTCCTGGACAAAGGCCTTGACTGGAGTCACTCCTGTGTGGTGTGTTTTGGGTTTTTTTTTCACAAAGGCCTAACCAGAACAGGGCTTGAAATGGGACTGAAGATAATTAGGGCACTGTCTAAATGCCTTTGGTACCTCMTCTTTTGTGGGTGCCACCTCCCCAGACTCAGTGGGAGCTGGAGGGGTACTGCTTTTCTTCTCAAGCAGACACAGGGGCTTTCTGAGAGAGATCATCCAAAGTGTGTGGGGCAGAAGGAATTGCCTGGCAGGTAGGAATGGGGGGGATACCCTGCTTCAAGGGAAGAATGACATATATTGCTGGGGACAAGCAGGATGACTTTGCTAATTGGTAACCTGGAATTGTATGCAGGACCTGTTGAGACATGAGTGGATGGGTTTGGACTTTGATTTTGTTTGGGCTTTCTACGACTCTGCAGTTCTTTCTCCATTTAATAATTCTAAAACTATTTTTTTTTGGGCCTCTCTATGGTTTTGCATACAATGTACAAAAAGGTTTGAAAGCAACAGTCCTGGGAATTGAGTGTCTGGTWTTTCTGCCTCCTGCAATCTCCCTCAGCCGAGGGACTTGTACAAGATGTGGCAGATCAAGGAAGGATTTTATTTACTGATAGAAGAAGACAATATCCTGAACACCTAAACTTCAGATATATTTAAATATTGCTCCATTTACTGTAAGATCTAGTACTTGGGGGCAGCTGGGGACTTAGATATATCTGAATTTTAGGAGTTCAGCTCTAAGTATTGCAATAGTAAATTGATGATAGTGGCAAAGAGTAGATTTGGCTCAGTTACTCTTTAGTTCTCAAGGTTTTTTGTCATCATCAGTTGAAATGCAGGGAAGATTGGGCAGACTCCATTGTCTGAATTACTTTTTGTATGTAAGCAGTGATTCTATTTGCAATGATTTTTGATTTGTTTTGCTGTTTAGCAGGAGCTGTGTTGGGCATTCCCTCTAAGAGGTTTAATTTCCCATATGAATTAATTAGAAGGGACAAAGTCTCCCAATAAACTAATTTGCTTTGAGAGTAACTTGTGTCATGATGCTCCCCAAAGGCTGTTAAGCCAGTTTGATGGTAATTAAATTGCTTTAGCTGATGAAAACTCTTCATTCCTGCCCCTTATCATCAAAAGATCTCTCAGAAGGAAACGTTCAGAGGGGAAATTAAATAGAAATGTAATAGGGGTTGGCCCACAAGAGAATGAAAGCAAAAATTGCAGATACATTTGAAAGCTGCTGGACTATGGAGAAAGTTAAAGGATAGAATATTTCCAGTGAAATACAATATAGGATAGAATATTTMCAGTCAATACACTCTGCTTTTAGAATGGAAGTGCTCAGTTTTAAAAATATAACTTCTGTATATAATAAGTGAAACTGTTTAAACGTACCTAGGGAGAGCTGAGGCTAGAGTCTGTTTTTAGCACACATCCAAGATCCTCCCCAGAAAAARATCGGGCAAGGTTAAGGCAGAAGAKAAACAGGATTCTGCAAACGGCTACAGGCCCGAAATCCAGAGGGATTCCCACGTCATCCCGGTCTCTTGTGCTGTGATAATGGCGGGGGCGGGGTAACAGCCGAACCGAACCCGTCTAATGAAATGAGAAGGATACGGTGAAAAACGCTGAAAACTCACCTTTCATGKTGCTGCCATTCCCGGCCGCGGAAGGACAGGGCTGGCCTGCCGGAAGGGGAGCCCTCTGGGAAATGTAGTTCACGGAGAAAAAGAAAGCCCTAAGCACAAAGACTACAACTCCCATGTGTCGAAGGGCGGGGGTGGGGAGCGAAAGGTGTTTCTACCATCCTAGCACCTGAGTCAATTAGAAAACGCTCAGAGCTTCWTAGCAGCCTTCGTGGAAATGTGCAAGATTAAAATCCGATTTAATTTGCTACAAATGCATGTGATAGCTTTGATAAAATGTATTGTACATGCCTGTCTTTATAAAAGATGCATTTTCTTTTAGTTCTGATACTAACAAGTTTTAGGCTTGAAATATGACTAAATAAATGGAAGAAGGAAARGTCCATCGAGGACTGATAAAGACATTTCCTCAAGTGCAGGAATTAGGGCCAACCTGTCTGCTGCCGCCTCTGTGCCCCCTGGCTGGAACCCATTGTGCCTCTCTGTCAGTATCGACAATCAYCAGATAATTTGTACAGTTTGCCTGGAAATAAGGAGTTTAATTTTTTGGTTTTTGTTTTTTTTTTTAATTTAAAAAAAAAAAAATCTTCAAATGAGCCTTATTTTTCTGAGGAACAAATAATATGAAGAAGGCCAGACTGCTGCATGGTAGCAGCCTGGTGCAGTGGATGCTCAGCTATCTTAAGAGACAATGGGTTTTTTCTGAAGATTTGGACTGCTTTTCAAATGTATTCACGGAAAAGCTCTCTTTAAGCTGTTCAAAACTGCTTTCAAAGCAGAAAATTTTAATCCACTTCTTGTCTCTTGCAACTATGTCAAAGCTCAGGTGAAGCYGAGCCTGTGTGTAGCAGTGTGTAGTTTTGTGAACACAAGGAAGAATCGCATTCTGCTCGCTCGGTGTGCGGCGCCACCCTGCCTGTCCTTCTGCCATTGGGCAGAGGTGTGGAATGCAACCCTCTTTTTGGCAGCTTTGTGAGTCTAAATTACTTTCAGTGATTTATATTTTAAGAGTTTAAACGTGTTTTTAAACTGTTGGGTGATGACTTTSCTTTGGTGGCACCAGGGTGGCAAGGGCAGGTGGCACCTGGCAAACCCCATTTCCCCGTTGCCCCTAACTCAAGCAGCACCTTCCCAGACGCTCATTACCATAGTGCCCTCCCGGCAACCTCCGCGGGTCCCGGCGGTGCGATACCGGGCCCCCAGTCTACCCCTCTGCCCACCCCCGGTCCATCCGTGGCCATCCCCGCGGGGCGCGGGCTGCGGGCGGGGAGCGCGGGCGGGCGGGGCGCGGGGCCGTTCCGCACGCTCTGACCTCTGCGGCGGGGCGGCGGCCGTGGAGCCGGGAGGGCAGCGGCAGGGGGTAGCTTTGCGCAGTGGCAGTATCGTAGCCAATGAGGTTAATCCGAGGCGCGATTATTGCTAGTTGAAAACTTTTCCCAATACCCCGCCATGACGACTTGAAATATAGTCGGCATTGGCAATTTTTGAGAGCCTCTACGGAGGCCGAWTTTATGTGGTTAAAAGATAGACAATTAAGGATAAAAGTGTCATGTGCTTCTTGGGAGATCTCTCTCACAAGCAACCTTTCACTAGCATCGGGGCGCCTCCGCTTCTAATTTCACGAACCCATTGCTTCTTCAGCACCTTTGAAAGAACAACACTTTAACTTTTTATCTAAAAGAGCCCTCAATTTATTAAACGGTGTGGTTTGCAGAAACAGGTGGTGGAGATGCTCGGGAAGGACTCGGGCCGGGATGGGGCTTCCCGGCGGCTGTGACCATTCGGGACCGGCCGGGGTGCACRGTCCGGGGCTCTCCTGCTGGAGTGGCGGAGGTGGCGCGGACCCCTCRTTCCGCGCGGGGCTGCCCGCGGTGACGTCGCGCTTATTTTGCATATCCCCTCCCAGCAGCCTTCGCGAGTTTAACGGYGGCCCAGAACGGGGGGAGAACGGGGCCTCCCGGTCCCGGCGGGGCGCGGAGCATGYGGGGCTCGCTGCCCGGCGGAACGCGGAGAGGAGCGGCTAAGTGTAAAATCTCGCCCCGACCTAGGTGGCATCCCCGGGGCCAGTGGTGGCGGCGGCGGGAAATTGACGGTAGCTTTGCGCAGTGGCAGTATCGTAGCCAATGAGGTTAATCCGAGGCGCGATTATTGCTAATTGAAAACTTTTCCCAATACCCCGCCATGACGACTTGAAATATAGTCGGCATTGGCAATTTTTGACAGTCTCTACGGAGACTGAATATTGTGGTGAAAAATAGATGAATAACAAAAATTACAGGTTGTGTTGTATTTGGCTGACGGAGCTTTGGTTAAGTCTGTGGAATCTTATTACGTGGGACAGTACGGCYCTTGTTCTGTCGTCCCTGTCATCGTCTGCTCCCGCCAAATCCGCGATTTAATACAGTGAGGGCTCCTTTACATAAAAAGCTCGTTTCGTTTTCTTTCAAAGCTGCTGAAAAAGGAATCGGTCGGTGAAAATAGWAGCAGGGGGGCTGAGGTGCTCAAGGACGATTTCTCGTGTAGCTTGTTGAGTGGGATCTTTCAAAAAGCTCGGCGTCTCAACAGGTAGCTTAGGCAGTGAGAAACCGGGGGGAGAGTGAAAGTCTGAGTTGTGCATCGCTGGCTACAGAAGTCTTCTAAAACCTATTAAGGAACACCTCTAGTGTRAAGTACTGTAACATCCATTTTGTGTGCATTTCTTTATGTATATCMTTTGGCATCACTTGCTAATAAAAAMCCCCAACCAACAACAGAAAAAGACTCCTTATTGCCGAAGAAATCACCAATCCTTACTCTGGAAAAAGCAGCTGYTGGTGTCAAATCCCATTATATAAGTAAACCCCATCCCTTCCTAATTTGTGGCAGTTGTCTGATTTAATGGCCAAGCAGACCCTGTGGAGGGACACTAATGACCATTGCACACCAGCTCCCTGGGCTGAGGCTCCACTGCAGCTGGAAGCAGCTGCMCTCCATCACTTTGTATGAATTAGATGTACCTTATGCTGCTGACAGGCTTCCTCTGACATTCTCTGTATGGGCACGTGTGCCATCTGGATGCTCCTGCCCTGCTGGTGAGACCCTGAGCTCAGAGCTACTTTAAACTAYAGCTAGGCAGAGTAGAAAACTTAGTAGCACACATTAGTGTTTCCTCTTTAAAATTCTTCTTTTTTTGGTAACATTCAGCCATGCTGGGGTATTATACACAACAGTGACCAAAGATTGACAGTGAAACCTTTGCCCCCCCTGCCCATTTGCTCTCTGTTGTCAGCAATATCAGTTTGAAATCAAAACCTGAACCATAGGGATGCCATCCCCCTTGGGCAGAATCAGACACACTGTTAAATAGCAAAGGCATATGAAATTTGCAGTCAATCATACACTTCATGTAATTTTTTGATTCATATAAACTATGTTGATAAATATTGGGTTTATCACTTCATTGTTTCTCATCTCTGCTGCCAGAATTGTCTGATAATTGTGATAATGCCCTGATTTGGTCCTTTCAATCTGCATTACAAATTCATATCCTATATCTTATGTCAGGAACCAAGTTTGTTCTTTTTGCTGTAATAGATCCTTTCAACAAACATGAAATTGGACCTTCAGTGGGGAGTTACATGTTGTGATTTAGTGACGTTGCCTTAAGTCTAATCTGACTGATTTTTTTCTTTTTTGTATTCACTTGAAGAAAGAGCTAAATCCACTTGAATGATGTTCATGTGGCACAGCACAGAGGACACACACTGCAATGAAGGCATTGTCATTGCTCTGCAGTTTCAGGTCACTCTGGAAAAGGCACAGGTAAGTTCTAAACATTCCTTATAAGTCAGTGTAGCTTTATATCTTTTCTCTTACATAGATTGCAAATAATGGTGCTTTTCATTGGTGGCATTATGGAATGAGCTTGGATCACTTCTCTATTTGGCAGCCACTCTGAAATTATGGGGAACGGATGGATAGTATTAATCCATCTACTCTGAGGGTCTTGTGTGTGCTCAGAGGGTCAAGCTGCCCTTCTGGGGAGCTGATCTGTAACTGGTAAATGATGCTTCAACAAGAGGGAAAGATGCTTTGAACAAGGACTTTGGACACAGGGATCAGGAATACCCTGAACAGGGATTGTGCAGAGACAGGAAGCCCTAAAGTCCAGCATTTCGTTGATGTTGACTCACTGTTTGACTTCATTTCCAGTTCCCAGCCCTGCTTGCCATCTGTAAATGGGGGTGGTGACTTCTTGTTACAACTTMTGTGAAAGGTAAGGGTAAATCATAATGTGTCTCAGCCACAAGGCACAGCATAAGAGGAAGCTCTGTGTATTTCTAGCAGCAAGCAGGTGTTCCTGAGTCAGTGAGAGTTTGAGGCAGAGAGCAGATAGATGATGAGAAAACAGGAGTTCAAGGCATTGGGAAGGACAGGAGAGGGTGAACATTGCTTGGGTGAGTTTAGCTTGAGCCAACACTGAGCAGTTGTCTTGGCAGCTGGGGTTTTAACCTGCCCCTACTTCTTTGCCTCTCATGGGAAGGTTAGGGGCTAGCAATTTTAAGTGAGAAATGTCAGTGTGTGAAGAATTCAGTTATGAGCAGCACCTGACTATGAGCAGTGCAGTGAGAATGAGGTTGGTTTTAAAAGCAGTGTGACTAGAGAATAGTATCACTCATGTGACAGCCCTGCCTTTCCACCTCACCAACCCTTCCAAAGCGGTGCTGAAGCCTCAGGAAAAGCTTTAGAAGTAATGACTTTTAAACTATTTTGTTTTTAACACTGAGCAGCTTGGGGGCTGCTTGGGGCTGCCCCATTTCTTCTGGGTGCAACCCTAGCTGGTACTACAGCTTAATTTCAGTCCTGAAACACAATAGGAACTGCTTTTTTTGATTTGCAATCACTTCCAGACTCCAAAAGGTCACCATAGGAAGCTGGAAATAAAAACTGCGTACCAGGCTACAATATGAACAGAGCACAGTAGGCACTTTATTTTTGCAGAGGTAAAAATACAACCCAAGCCTGTCACATGTTGCTGGAGGAGACAGTCAGACCCCAGGAAAGGACATGTTTCTGATGGCATAAGGTCTGTCTGCTCTGTTACCAGTCAGTGCCACTGGTTTATGTTGCTTCACCTGAGGACACACAACCTGAAGTTGTTATCGTACAGTCAGTGATGGATTTTGAGAAAATTTGACCGTCCCTCCAAATAATGTTTTACATTTTGCTGAGGGAGACCAGCAAGGGGGATGTCAGGTGAGATCTTTGGCATGGATGGTGGAGCATGTAATGAAAGTCTTTGCTTACCTTTGTATTGTATTTAGATCTGGGTAAGGATGTTATTTTCTAACAAGCCCTGGATATGGAGTAAAAGCTGGAAAGAATTTCTTGGAGGATGTTGATTATTTGTAAGCATTGGCTGGGATGAGGGAGGAGCTATTTCCCTGCCCCCTCTGGTGATAGTTCCCATTAAAGCATGACTTAACACAGGAAATAATGATGTCTGACTTGTGCTAGCAGGGGAAACTGGGCATGTTTGTGCCTAGAGTGAAAAATACAGCATTGGAGATTGCTCACAGCTGACCTCATGGTCTCTGTTTTTATGGAAATACAATCCCGTAATCTCAGCTCAACAACAGGACATGCGCTATTCAGCTCTGGGAACATTCTCTGACTGGGTAGTAATTTTGTAAGGAAAGGAGCTACAAGAGTCATGTTTCCTGGATCCTTAGCAGTTCCCACACTGATATTTTTTGGTGTATCTTTCATCAGATTAGGAGGTGAACGTTTGGGCTGAGCAATTGCATTTACCGCCATGTCAACTTGGCTGGAGTGCGATGGGAAACAGGAGCTCTGATGAGGGTGGAGCTGTGCTGTGGCCCGGGCAAGGCGAGGACTTTGCTGCCTTGGAGTGTTGTTTGATAGGGTTTTGAAAGGAAAAGCATGTGGGTAATGATAGTTCAAAATCATCACATGAGAAATCCAGGTGGGCTGTTAGGGTCTTTGAACACAGCAAAGGAGAAGTGGCTGGTGACTTTACTTTATGGCAGCCACAGCTTGCGAAAAGTTGTTCTGGAAAGGTTACCCTGCCCAGCTTCCTTGTGGATGGGGTGCATCAGCTGGGGCTCAACAATGTCGATTTGTGTGAAGGTTTTGGGGCACAGCCGTACCCTGTACCCAGCTCCTCAGGGCCGCAGAATCATGCCGGCCCTGCCCGGGTGCATCMCTGCGCCGGGAGTACGTTCCTCTGGGAAAATGTCCTCCTGCTCCTCCAGTGAAGAGTGCAGGGCTCGTGTCGCGTTCATGCCCATTTTCGGACCGGCGTGGGGCCGGATGCGAGCGGGACGGCTGCTCTGCGGGCGGACAGGCTTCGCCCCAGGGACAGAACCGTGGGGGCGGGCGGCGGTTCTGGGCGCTGCTCTCGCCCRGCATTTCCCAGGGTACTTTCCCATCCCGGGGCAGCGCAGCGGAGCTGGGAACGGGCCCGGGCAGCCGCCCCCCCGCTCCGCTCCCCGCGGCCGGCCCGGCGGGCTGGCGGCTCCCCGGCGGCCGGCAGGGGGC